>NC_136261.1:394413842-394458789 GCF_964187855.1 Myxine glutinosa
CAGTGACAGTGACAGTTTCACTGACAGTGTCAGTGACAGTTCAAAAACACAAATAAGTATGTCCCCCTGCTGCATTGCACCCTATCTAACAGATTTACGCCCACAGCTAACCAAATTGCGGAATTGTCTTCAAACTATACATGAACGGTGGGGAGCATTATTTACAAGTGACGCGACTTGGTCTATTTACAAAACGCAACCCAGGACCTGCGATTGTTCTTTTTTGGGGGGGGGGGGGAGGGAGACAGCCTGCGCTGCATCGTCGCACCAGCACCAACAAAGAGCACCATAAAGCACCATAAACGCACCGTAGTGCACAGTCACCACAGTTCATAATAACAAACACAAACCCCTGGTGCTGGTCTTCCTCTTCGGCTCCCTCTGCTGGCCAATGTTCTTCCTGATGTTGTCTTTCTTCGTCTTCTTGCTGGCGGCCTATTTGGATATAATAAAAAGCACAAAGCGCGTCCACTTTTTATTTATGGCCCACAGGGGCCGACTAGGGGTGGTTCACCTGTATGGCATAGGTGCCACGTTACCGAGATCCGCAAGCAAGATCCTGGGCCATTGTGGCCGTTTCCAGCAGAGGGGCCATGACCCAAACCGTGGGGTCCATGAGTGGTGCTCAGCCACAGACATGTGGTCCATAAGTGGTGCATCGATGCAAGCAGCTGGTTGCGGGGGTTCTGGCACACAATGGCGGACTCCCGCATGCTCCCCTCGGTGCCCAGAGAGCACGATCCATGGGTCAGGGAAGGAAGACAGAGAGGACAGGTGAGTGAGGGGTAAGGTCACAAGGGTACACATCAATAAAGGCAATGCAAGGTGAGGTGCATCTGGAGACTGAGCGGAGAAAAGCTCGTCCCTACCGTACATCACCCCCCACCCCCGTTACCTGTTCTACCCTTGCCCTTACCCCATATTTACAAAAATCTACACATTACAAATTCGTCACTACCGTCACGTCTTCCCCATATTTCCCCGATACCAAATTCGTCATCACAATCCCATTGTCTAAATTTGCCATCACCAATTCATCATCAATCCTCATAAGGAGGGAGAGATGGAACACAAAGCACAATGTCTCACCCACGCCATGATGCGTCTCACATTCCAAACATTTGCACAAAAAAATAACAACAACAAACCATGGCATGGTGTGGAGCACCGTCGTTACCTCAGGTGAGTGGATGTAGATGGTGCGAGGAGATTTCAATCCTAACTACTTCCTAAATGACATCAACACACTTTACACTACCCGGGGTCTTTCCCTGCCAATCCATTGGCAATCTTACACTCTATGCGGTTTTAAGAACCAATTCCCATTGACCAAACTGAGGTGCTTCATCAATTTGGGGTCTCACTCCCCCGATTCAACTCCCTGTACCTTTGCACAATTTCAGGACTGGGTCATGTGGCTCTCCCAGCAGGTCTACCCACCTGCACACCTCCACCACTTCAGTTGCCTCCGAGCTTACCTGCTCCTTACCCTAACCTATCTACCTGGGGAAGGCCCTCTGGCGCTCTCCCCACTCGGTGCCCTCTCTGGCACTGGGCTACCCGGGTCCGTCCTCTGGATCCTCGGGCCCCATCCACAACTCTACCGGCTCCCAGAGCCCAACTGCGGCCTCACCTGGCCGACATCCTAACAGTGGCGGAGTGCCCATTCAACTACACACACTAACAGGCCACACGCCCAGCCATTTCCATGACACTAATGCACCCATCCAAACACCATTCTTCCACACGTACCACAGATGCCAATATCCAACCACAATTTACCGACTCCCTCCACCTAACTCTTAAACTACCCTCCCCGGGTATTCGTGATGGGGTCCATCCTCCCCATCCACTGCCTTCGCACCATCCACTCCACTCCACAGTTTCCACCATACTCACTCCACACCATCCATTCCATACTCCATGTATTCCATACAACCATTCTCCATACACCTGTATTTGCACACCTGTGCAATCACTCCTGGTGCTACCTGCACCCTCCTTCCTCCCAGGACCATTCGGTCAACACAACACACAATCACCATCACTCAGTCATACACTGCTCCATACACCTGTTAACTTGCACACCTGTGCAATCACACCTGGTGCCACCTGCACCCTCCTTCCTCCACGACCATTCATTCAATACAATGCACAATCTATTATTCCTCATATGCTGCTTCATACACTTCCATGCTCAATACAACTTACATCTCTCCCGAGCATTGCCTAGCAATTCCTCATTTACTCGATATCAATACTCTCACACACACACGGCATCATCTGACCTACCTGGTGCCCTGCTAAAACTCACGCTTCCCCGTCGCCCCTTATATTATTGCGCTCCCTCATCATTATAATCCAACTACCCTCACTATGTCCCCACTACCTGTCCAATGTAGCTACTTAAATCTACAGTTACCTATGGTCATCTCTAGGTCCCTATCATCTTATCCTAACCCTCCCTCGGCGAGTTTACACTGCCATAAACCCCATAGCCAGCGCTCATGTGCCCCCTTTTATGTGAGTGGATGTCAGAGTTGCCATCCCCCATATCGGGCATGTCCCACTATCACCCCCCCCCCCAGTCCTCTGACACTACGAGCCCCCGTCGCAAGAGGTACTGGGTCCTGCCTCGGCATCTAGAGCCGAGGCTATCCACGAGGGCGCCTGCTTGCCGGCATAAGGTCTTATCCGGTCGGCATGGACGATCCGAGGGAGGGTCCGTGGCCCCATTTTAATCTTAACCACCACGTCACAGACTTGCGACAGGACGACTCCCGGGCCTTGCCAGGGGGAGGTGAGTTTTGGGCACCTACCCTTCTGCCTCCGGGGATTAAAGAACCAAATCTTCATCCCCGGAGCGTACTGACTCCCCTGGCTCTGGTGGGCGTACCTGCGCTTCATATTGGCCCCCGCCAGATGGAGCTGGCGGCGGGTGAAGGCATGGACCCGCTCCATGCCTTCCTCCAGGTGACATGCGTAACCCTCCCTCGGTGGTGTATCCGTGGTGTCTGGCACAGGACCGCATAGCAAGTCGGCGGGAGCCCGCAACTCCCGCCCATACATAAGCAACGCTGGACTGCATGCGGTGGCTCCGTGCTGGCTAATTCGGTAGGCCATTAACAAGTACGGGAGATGTTCATCCCAGTCATCCTGACGGGTGGTGGTGAACAATGCCAGTTGTTGGATCAATGTTCGATTGAATCTTTCCACCATCCCGTCAGATTGTGGCCGCAAGGGCGTGGTCCTGGTTTTCCGAATTGACAGGAGTCTGCACACATCTTTTAGCAATTGGCTTTCAAAATTTCGACCCTGATCGGTGTGCAGCCCCTGTGGAATCCCGTGCCGACATACAAATCCTTCCACGAAGGCCTGCGCTACAACCCCGACTTCTTGGTTGGGGAGGGCGTAGGCCTCCGGCCACTTGGTGAAATAGTCCATTACAACGAGGATGTACTTATTACCTTGGCGGGTGCAGGGTAGTGGTCCTAGGATGTCCATAGTGACACGCTCAAGGGGGGCCCCCACCTGGTGTAATTGAAGGGGGGGCCCTCATCCTCCGTGCTGGCCCCTTTTTGGCAGAACAGGCGTCGCATCTCCGACACCAGTCCTGTATATCACGCCCCATATTCACCCAATAGAACCTCCGGTGGACCCGAGATGTTGTCTTTGTCCTGCCCAAATGGCCGCCGGAGCGGGTACCATGCACCTGTTGTAATATGACGTTCTTAAATTTGTCAGGGACTATCACCAGCCAGGAAGTTCGAGGGAACCTCCACCCACTTGCGATATAAGATGTTATCCTTCAATTCCAGGGTCTGCCACTGAGCCCAATACGCCTTTGTTTGCGGCCCGAGGGGGGTGACCTCTTCCCTCTTTGGTCTTTGCCCCAATTTGACCCATTTGAACACCGGCCCCAGAACGGGATCCTCCTGCTGGGCCATGCTCCACGCCAAAGTTCCAAATTCTTCATCTGCGGTTAGTGGCAAAATTGGCCCTCTCACCCGGGTTGCCCGGACGACGAGAATCGGGGCAGAATCGCCCAATTGTTCCCTCTCCTCGTGTCTCGCACAAAATTTGCAGTTTTCCCCCAGACAAGGACGCCGAGAGAGTGGGTCAGCATTACCATGGGCCTTTCCGGCCCTATGGGTCACATTAAAATCGTACTGCTGCAACTTTTCCAACCACCTTGTAATTTGGCCCTCCGGTTCCTTGAAACGAAGGAGCCATTGCAAGGAGGAATGGTCAGTTCGAACCGAAAATTTCCGCCCGTACAGGTACGGGTGGAAATGGTTCAGGGCAGCCAGCATAGCCAATAATTCCTTGCGGGTTACGCAATAATTTCGCTCGGGCCTACTTAAGGCCCGACTATAATAACCAATCACTCTCTCCACGCCCTCCTGTGTCTGAGACAAAACTGCGCCCAATCCTTCCTGGCTCACATCCGTGTCCAGGGTAAATGTCCCGTCGCTAGTGGGGTAAGCTAGAAGGGGTGCGGATGTCAAACACCCCTTCAATTTTAGGAAGGCCTCTTGGCACTCCCTTGTCCAATTAAATCGCGTCCCCTTCTCCGTAAGCCGGTGGAGGGGACGGGCCAACTCCGCAAATTTCGCCACAAAACGCCGGTAGTAGGAGCAGAGTCCCAAAAATCCCCGCACCTATTTGATGGTACGTGGTGCGGGCCACTCCTCTACCGATGTAATTTTGCCTGGGTCCGTTTTTACCCCCTCACGACCGATAACGTGACCTAGATAGGCCACCTCTCTTGCAAACAAGGTGCACTTACTCGGGCTCAATTTCAACCCTGCTTGTCTGAGGCACCCGAACACCTGGTCCAAATTAGCTAAAGCCTCGGGGAAGGTCTTGGCATGTACTAGGACGTCATCCAGGTATACCAGGCATGATTGCCATGGCATGCCGCCTAGTACATGTTCCATTAATCGCTCAAAGGTGGCGGGGGCATTACACAAACCAAATGGCATCACAGTGAACTGATGCAGCCCCTTACCTGTGGAAAATGCCATTTTCTCCTTCCCTGTCCTATCCATCTCCACTCCTGATGCATACGGTGCATATGGCAAAATGCCATGCCAATACCCACTCCTGAGGTCCAAAGTGGTGAACCAATTTGAGCCCACAACGGCATCGAGGGTGTCATCAATTCTTGGCAGGGGATATGAGTCCTTGAGTGTCACGTTGTTTAGCTGGCGATAGTCCACGCAGAAACGCGTGGTCCCATCTTTCTTTTTAACCAGCACAACAGGTGACATCCAGGGACTTCCCGAGGGCTCGATGACGCCTGCATCGAGCATCTTTTCAACCTGCTCGTCAGCTTCCGCCTCTTGCTCAAAGGGAGCCATCGGGCGGGCTGACGAATAGGCCGGGCCTCACCGGTGTGGATCTGATTTTCACCAGGCCCGTACGTCCAATATCCTCGGGGGACAAGGAGAAGAGATCCAAATGGGATCCAATCAGTTTGTGTAAGGCCTCCCTCTGGGTACCTCCCAACTCTACACTACTACGATTTACCATCTTGCAAATGGGATCGGGCCAATTCCTACTATTTATTGAAGGCTCCCCCTGGGGCCGGCTCGGCTGGACGTTCTCGCCCCTCACTGACGCGACTTCTCTAATTGGAGTGCAGCCAGCTACCTTCGTGCCCCTCACTATAGTGCGTGGTTCTGTGCTAATATTAATTACTCGAACGTCCACCACCGGCCCGTCCGTTTTTACAAGGGTGCGGCCCACGATTAAACCAGGTATGGATCACGCTGCCACCGGTTCGACCAGGCCGCAGGACTCCTGCCATGCCGGGTGAGCTGACCATCGGGCCGGCACTATGGCCTCTGCCCCCGGAGGGATGGTCACGGCCTCAGGAGCCTCTAGCTCCACCCTCTCAGCCGTGCTCACCCCCTCCAATGGTAGCTCTCCCACTCCCACTTGCAGGATCCCCCGGCTCAAGTCGATTTTACAACCGCTGGCAGTCAACAAATCCAACCCTATTAAGCATGGGTCGCACACCTCCGCCACCCAAACTTCTATCTCTCTCTTTACCGATCCCAACTTGAGGGTCACAAAACCATGCCGTATGATCGGAGCCGTTGCCCCGGTAGTCAACTGCAAACTATGATTTTCCAGACGCTGGATTTTACCCCAGCCGTCTGCACTCGAATTAAGGATCACGGGGCTGATGACTGTGGCGCTGGCTCCCGTGTCCACAACGGCGTCTACCCCCACACCGGCAATTTTGCATCGAATTGTTAAACTACCAGTTCCAATTTGGCCACAATGAATGACCTGTCGCGTCAATGAGGGCTCCTCTCCATCCCCTACTGCCGAACAACGCCCTGCATGCCCAGCACGTTCTAGTTTCACGGGCCCTGGCGGGGGGGGGGGGGGTGTCTGAGGTCGGCTAGGCCGATCGATACGGGGTGGTGTTGAGGGCATCGGCTGGCGGGGACCGTCCCGGTGCGGAGCTCGACACTCCCACGCACGGTGACCCAGCCGATTACAATTATAGCACCTCACCTGGTAAGGTGCTTGCCTCCGGTATTCCATATCCCCCCCCCTGAATGTCCGAATTGGGGTACTTTGCCGTGGATGACCAGGTGCCACCGCTGGAGCTGCCTGCCATGGTCCAGGTCCTGCCAGACGCCGGTCCACCAACCTCCGGACCATGCTCTCCAGGTCAGTGCCCCCTTCGGGGGCTGGCCCCCTAGGGGGGCCGCCACCCATCACGGGCCCTACCTGACGCACCGCCACTGCATGGCGCTCACCTCCCCGGGCCAGCGGCCTCGCTGCTTCCCAACGGGCTGCAGCGTCGGCCGCCTGACTCATGGTCTGCGGGCGCCACATGGCGAGCTGTTGTCGGAGCTCCAGATCCGGAAGAGCCTGTATAAAGTTATCCAGGGCCAGGCTTTCCTGGGAACTCGCTGCCATGTCCGCGTGTGTGATTCTGACTGCATGGCGAATGTCATGGGCAAGTTCCCCAATGGTCTCCTGGGGCTTGCGTTTTCGCTGAGCAAGCTGAGCTTTAACAAGCTCGCTTTGCTGTTCAATTCCGAATCTGTTAATTAAGGCCGCGCGGAGAGCTGGCAGGGTGAGAGCACCCGGTGGTAAAGCTGTCAGCACCTCCGCCGCCGCACCGTCCAGTGCTCCCACAAGGTGTACTCCACCTTCGTCCAGATTCCAACCGTTGCCTCTACACACGTATTCAAACTGCGCCAGGTACGCCCTCAGATCACTCTTGCCGTCATACAGTGCGAGTGGGACCTTGTGGGTGCCCGAAGGCCGGACCCTGTGCATCACTCCTTGTGGGATCAGCACGGGACCAAACCGTTCGGGCCCCCACAGTACACTATTCCCGGGGGGCTCACGCGCATCCCCCGTCCCTCCAAACACTACCCCTCTTGGTGTCGATGCCTGGGTCGCCCTTCCGCAACCCACTACCCACTCCATACCTGCACACCCTTGCTCACCAATACCCCCTCTCACTCCCCATAGTCAGACCTCCTTGCACACCTCCTCTATCCATACACTCCGGACCAGTCATACACCTCACCATTGGTCCCTCACGAACACCCGGGTCTAACCCAACAAGCAAGCCGACTAAATCTCCCTTCGCACCATATGCATTTCCGAGTATATCGCCACTCACCTCGACACCTCTTCTTCGCTCCTCTTCCGCCACCTGCAAACTCTTTATTTGGTTAGTAAGCACATCATCATGATTTGAGCACAGACCTTGTACCAATTCCATCACCTCCTCCTTTATCTCCCTCTTAGTTTCCCTCCGTCTCTTCTTAATTTCACGCACCCCCTCTTCCACATCGTCTAATTTTTGCTTCACCTCTTTCATCTCCCGGTGCGCCCCCTCAATTTCGTCCTCTAAGGCCACCTTAATCGTTTCTATGTGCGTCCTCACCTCCCGTTCTTTCGTCTCCATTGCTTCTGTCACCTTGTCCAACCTCTTTGTCAACCCCTCATGTACCATCTGACATTCCCTCTTCGTTGCTACCAGTTCCTTTTTTATGTCTTTCTGCGTCGCCTTTAACCCCCCGATTATCGCAGTGTTCTTCTCGACTTGATCCACTAATTCCTTCTATCCCACCGTCAGCTGTCCTACTCCCCTCGTCAGATCCTCTATGCCCCCCCTGTAACCTAGCCATACTATTTCTCACCTCTTTCTCCATACGCTCCTCACCTCGCTTTACCTCCTCGCGTACCCCCGAGACCTCCTCGCTCACACCTCGTCTGATCTCCTCCCCCATTTCTCCCATCTCTTTGGTAGATGCTGCCCTCATCTGTTCCAAATCATTCCTCTGGGCATCCAATCTAGTTTCCAACCCGATTTTCACCTCCTCTATCTGATCTCCCATCTGCTTAATTTCCCGGGCGGATTGCTCCCCTATTTCCCGCAATTTGCCTTCCATTGTGTTTTCAAATCCCCCTAACCCATTCTTCACCTCTTTCATCCCGTTGTCTAACCCCTCAAATTTATTGTCTAAACCTTCAAATCTATTGTCTAACCCCCCAAATTTATTGTCTAAACCCTCATATTTAGCTTCTAGCCCCCTGATTTGATTTCCCAATCGCTCCCCCATTCTGTTTTCCAATCCTATATTCCCCATTAGTATGGCTACATTAATCTGCGCCATGAGGTCCCGCACATCAATTCCCCCTATTTGTGCAGCGGGCACGGCCGCCGCAACCTCATGCGAGCCGCCATTTTGTGCCCCTCCAACCACGTGCGCGAGGGCGCCATCTTGTGCACCTGATACCCCCTCAACCACATCTTCATTGCTCTCTTCCTCCATTTCCCCCCTGTGGTCCTGGGTTACCCCTAACCCCTCTTCTAATTCCCCCACCGGCATACGGTCGCCTTGACCATCCATGGCACGATTTTAAATTTAGGATGTTAAATAAAATTGTGGGCCACTCGTAATTTGAGCGCCCTAAGCGCGCTTCAGGTCCGAATCTCGCTCCTGACACCAATTGTTGCGGATCTCTACGTCGGCCTTTTTTCCCTTAAGAAGGGGGGATTAATCCCCTTGTGTATGACTGACCGACGTGAGTCCTGAAGTTGCCCAAGCTCCCTCCGGAGAGGCAGGTGCGCAACCCCGTTCGCGACTGCGGACAGATGTTAATTGCCGAGCGGATTAGCAACCGCGGCACGAACCATTAGCAGAGACTAAACCCGATCCTGAAACGTTGGCCAAAATCGCGCCACAGGTTTTCAATGGGGAAATCACAAAGACGACCGGACAAGCATGAAGAAGAAGAACGAAGGTAGGAAATACAAATATAATTTATTTCTACTATTTACACAATTAAAGGAACCAAGGAGTAGGAAAGAAAAGAAAATAAAGACAGAAGGATGGAAGGACCAGAAGACACAGTGCAATTCTAACTTACCTATACAAGCTTACTTACACCCCAGGAAAACATGGAAGATGGATGACAGTCAGACTTACACTGGGGGGGGGGGGGAATGCAGGTAGGATTGGCTGGAGGAGATGGTTCAGGTATGGCATCCAGGTAGCTCGTTCGCCAGTCCCCAACTCGCACCGCGAAGCAGATGAACCAGATGGCAGGAGCTCTCCGCGCGTCATTTGGCGTGTGCGGAACTATCACAGGGCAATGGTAGGCCGGCTTTGGCGGTTACCCTCATGGCTCGGCCGAGTACGTAACAAGCGAACAGTTCTAATAACCGTGAACAACGCACTCTTCAGTGGCTCAGTGCGTTCTCTCAATAGCATTCGCTCGCGATGCGTGACCACCTTTGAAACTCAAGTGAACTTGCCGAGTGCCTCTCCCTTCTTATTTGATTGCCTCTCCTCACTCATCTCTTGGTGGGGGCGTCACACTGCGGGTTATATCACACGCCCTACCAAGCCATACCCACTGAGTCCTGGTTGGGCGGGACGGCTTCCTGGCTCCACCTCCTGGTGACGAGGGGCGGGCCACACCCGTGCTTTGGCGGCTCCTCCCCCCTTCTTCTCCGAGACAGAGCACATGGCCAATGGCGTCTTGCGGGATAGAAAACCACTCGCACCGCTGGGATAGAAAACCACTCGCACCACTGGGATAGAAAACCACTCACACCGCTGGGATGAGAAACGAATTTGGACCTATCTTGTTTGAATTCGGTGCAATGCAGTGTCAATTAATGGAAGACACAGCCTTAAACTAATACACATAAGAATGAAATAACTATTTAGAAGGGTATATGATTTGCTACATGCATGTATATGGATTAACTAGGAGGACGACCTTTGACCTTTACACTACGGAGGGTGATATTTACAACAATTCTCAAATCCACAACAATATATATACAGACTTGGCATTTAATATGGATTATATTTTTTTTCTTGACTTGGGTTTACTTTCTTAACTCAGTATATCAATCTAGTGAGTTTCTTTTACACTTTGGTGATTTATTTGTTAAAAGAACCATGTTACTGATTGTCTGTCGCAGCAAGAAGTCAACAACAGGATTATATCACAGGTGGCGTGGCAAAATGTACGGACAGGTGCATTTGATGATTGGCTTCACAGTCGGGTATACAAGGGTTGTTGCGTTCTGTATTAGTGGAAAACAACTGCTGCATGTCTCCAAAAGTTATTGCCGCTTCCTCTGGAGATGGTCCGTCAACTCGACAATGCTGTTTGTCATGGAGTGGTGGCTTTACGAAATTACGGCATGAAACAGCGTGCTATTGCTCGGCAGTATGGCATCACTCAAGGTCAGGTGTCAAAGATCCTGAAACGAAATGCTCAGAGGGGTGTCCCTACTCCAATACCGAGGCCAGGACATCCCCGCAGAACCACAAGGAGGGATGATCGCCAGCTGCACCGGTTAGTCCGCAATGGCCATACCAAGTCAGCTAATCGGCTTAGGGCTGAGTGGCAGCAACTGACAAATGTGCCTGTATCCAGAAGGCTAGTCAACCAACGACTGGTTCAAGCAGGCTATCGTGCCAGGCGTCCCCTGAGAAAGCCACGCCTGACCAGACAACACTGCCAGCGCCGATTGCAGTGGGCCAGAGAGCACCGTCAATGGCAGCCAGGACACTGGAATCACGTGATCTTCAGTGACAAGTCTAGATTTCTGGTCTATCGTCAAGATGGTCGCGTCCGAGTGTGCAGACAAGTGCTTGAAGCCTACAACAAAGATTGTATAGTGCCAAGAGTCCAAGCTGGAGGTGGTGGGGTGACCGTTTGGGCTGCTTTTCATGCAGGGGGCAAAACTGACCTGGTTGTTCTGAATGGAAACCTGAACCAGTTCAAGCACAGGGCCATTCTGGAAGAAACGTTGCTTCCATTTGCTCGTGCAGCCTTTCGAGGAAACTTTGTCTTCCAAGATGACAATGCATGGCCTCATCGTGCTCGCATGATCCAACACTTTCTTGCTGACCGTGGTGCAGAGCATATGGAGTGGCCTGCCATATCCCCGGATATGAATCCGATAGAGAACTTGTGGGCAGAATTAACGTGTCAAATCGACCACTTGGACCAGCAGCCGACCTCTGTGCGTGAATTGCAGCAGGCTATTGTCACTGCATGGCAAGCGATTCCTGTCCAAACCTTGGCAAATCTCGTGAACGGCATGCCTCAACGTGTACGTGCTCTCCTGGATGCTCGTGGGGATTACACGAAGTACTGAACTGTAATTTTACTGTCCGTAATCCCAGTCGTAATTTAACTTTTGTTTTTGTTATAAAAAATTTTTGGCTAATGTGCAAAATAAAGAGATACTTCTGGAAAACGTACAGAAGTTTAACACAGTACTGTCCATGAATTGAGTTCGATATCAGTTTACATCACTTTCAAGGATCAATTTATTTGTTTCGAAATGTCAAATGTGGTTTTTGTTTCTTTTAAAGGTCACATTAACAAAATCTAGAATAATTTCAACATAATTCCAATGAACTTTTGGTTCTAAGACATCTTGAAAAGTAAGTTCACCCCCACAAAAAAAATATTCCATATTAAATGCCAAGTCTGTATATATATATACATATATATATATATATATATATATATATATATATATATATATACACACACACACACACACACACACACACACACACACACACACACACACACACACACACATAATATTGTTACAGACGCGGTTTTTGGATGTTATCTTACCGAGCGGTTTGGTATTACCGCGTCCGAACAGTTACTCCCCAATTAGAACCCGATTCCACCCGAACGTTGACCAATCGCGCTACAGATATTCAATTGGAAAACCTCTAAAGCGACCGAAAGAGAAGAAGAGAGAAGAAAGACAGAGTTTGGAGGAAGAACAGATTTATTATACACACACAAGCAATATTCTAGAGCGACCAATATTATTTACAGCAATAGATGGAAAAGAGCAGTCACACAGTGCATCATTAACTTATTCTATTTCATTTACTTAATCCCCAAGACAAACGAGTAGGACAGGACGTTCACACTCACACGGTGGATATTGCAGGCAGGTAATGGCTCGAGGTTGATTGCTTGAGAGGGAGGCAAGGTCGGAGGCAGTGGTTTTCAATCCCTCCCGGTTTTGGCGGGAAAACCCTTCGTCGTGTAGCTGCGGCCGTCACGCGCTGGCTCGGTACCCCTGCTCCTTTTCTTTGGGGTGGAGCCGTCTCCCACCGTTCAGCGCGTCTCTCCAACGACCAGGGATATTGCAGGCAGGTGGTGTTTGCGGTGGATTGCGCTCCTCTCTCAGGTCATCTCCTTGGTGTCAAAGCGCATCTCTCTCTCAGGTCATCTCCTTGGTGTCAAAGCGCGTCTCTCTCTCAACTCCCCAAGCAGTCCCTTGCACTTGCTTTTATTACCTCCGGCGGAATTAAGCCGCCGGCTCCGAGGGCCCGCCTACCGGGTCACTCACCGCGGTGCTGGTTGGCTGTTAGGGCCTGTTCACTTCTTCCCTCTCATGACGAGGTGGAGACACGCCTTTCTTCTCCGACCCTGTTTCATGGCCAATGGCGGATTGAAGGCAACCGACCAAAATGCAGAAGGCAATTGGAAAGGAGGTTCTGGGGAAATTGAATAGGGCCTACGCTTATTTTGTTTGATACAATGCAAAGTCAATCTAGTGGAAAACACATACTTAGCCTACATGGAATAAGGAAATACACTATTTAAAAGATATATCGTGACCTGCGTGTATGTTCTATGAAATTAATTAGGAGGACGGCTGCGACCATTGTTTACATTACCATAACAAAACCATACTCTTCACATTCGTTACCCTTCCTCCAAAATTGTTACACTCCTCAAAACCCGTTACACTTCTCAAATTCGTTACACTTTTCAAAACCGTTACACTGCACCCTCCTTTCTTCAGGCACGTCCTCGGGCCTACTAGACTTAACTGAGTGTGACATGTAGGTGTAATTCCCTCTACAATTAACCTGACCCTGAGTGTGACAATTTTAAAACACAAATAAGTATGTCCCCCTATTGCATTGCATCCTGTCTAACAGACTCAAGCCCACAGCTAACCGAATTACGGAATTATTCTGAAACTATACATTTACGGTGGGGAGCATTATTTACAATGACGTGATTTCCTATTTACAACGCAACCCAGGACCTGTGTTTTTTTTTCTTTTCTTTTTAGGGAACAAGAAAAAGAAATTCCTGTTGGGAGGGAGGAGACAGCACGCATTGCATCGATGCACCAGTACCAATACCACCAAAGCACCCAAAAGCACCATAAAGCACCACAAAGCACCACTAAGCATCCAAAAGCACCACTCGGTGCGCAGTCACCATGGTTCTTAATAAACACACAAAACAACTGGTGGTGGTCTTCTCCTTGTCTGCTGGGCCGATGTTCTTCCTGACGTCTTCTGGCTTCATGCGGCCTATTTAGACATAATAAAAAGCACAACTTGTGTTCGTTTTTATTTAGGGCAACAGGGGCCAACTAAGGGTGGTCCACCTGTTTGGCATAGGTGCCACCTTACCGAGGTCCGCAAGCAAGATTCTCTGGCCCCTATGGCCGGTCTCCAACAGAGGTGCCCTGCCCCAGAACCTGGGGTCCATCAAGTGGTACTTGGCCGCAGAACAGCGGTCCATAAAGTGGTACATCAACGCAAGGCGTGCTGGTTCTGGGAATCTCTGGCGCACAATGGCCACCTCACGCACGCTCCCCTCGGCACCCAATGGCGCACAGGTCATGTGGGAGACAAAAGAAAGACAATGAGCGAGGGGTAAGGTCACAAGGGTACACGTCAATAAGGCAATGCAAGGCGAAATGCGTACGGAGGGCGAAGTGAGAAAGCTCGTCCCTACCGTACGTCACCCCCCTGTCACCTACACTCACCCCTTGCCCTTACCCCATATGTACAAAATCTACACATTTACAAATTCGTCACTACTGTCACGTCTTCCCCATATTTCCTTTACACCAAATTCGTCACCACAATCCCACTATCCAAAATTTGCCATCATCAATTCATCATCAATCCTCATAAGGAGGGAGAGATGGAATCACGCACAATGTCACACCCACGTCATGATGCGTCTCACAATCCAAACATTTGCATCATAAAAAATAATTAAACCATGGCATGGTGTGGAGTACCTGTCACCTCAGGTGAGTGGATGCAGATGGTGCGAGGAGATCCTTCTTCCTAACTATCTTTCTAAATGACATTAACACACTTTACACTACCCGGGGTCCTTCTCCGGCCAACCCATTGGCCCTCTTACACTATTGGTTCTAAAAACCAATTCCCATTGACCAAACTGTGGTGCTTCTCAATTTGGGGTCTCACTCCCCCGATTCATCTCCCTGTGCCCTCGCACAATTTCTGGGCTGCGACGTGTAGCTCTCCCAGCAGGTCTACCCACCTGCACACCTCCACCACTGCAGTTGCCACCCGAGCTTACCTAGCTCCTCACCCTAACCTATCTAACTGGGGAAGACCCCTCTTGGATCTTTCACCCCACTGGTGCCCTCTGGCACTGGGCTACCCGGGTCCGTCCTCCGGATCCTCGGGCCCCATCCACAACAACTACTACCGGCTCCCAGAGCCCACCTGCGGCCTCACCTGGCCGACATCCTCACAGTGGTGGAGTGCCCAAACCAACTACACACACTAACAGGCTACACGCCCAGCCATTTCCACAACACTAATGCACCCATCCAAATACCATTCTTTCACCACGCACCACAGATGCCAATATCCAACCACAATTTACCTATACCCTCTACCTAACACTTACACTACCCGCCCCGGGTATTCGTGATGGGGGTCCACTCTTCCCCCCATCCACACCTCCGCACCATCCACTCCACTCCACCGTTTCCACCATACTCACTCCACGACCATCCATTCCAATACTCCATTTATTCCACACTACCATTTATTCCATACACCTGTCCTCCATTCACCTGTCGTTGCACACCTGTGCAATCATACCTGGTGCCACCTGCACCCTCCTTTCTTCCTGGACCATCTGGTCATCACAATACACCTCACCATCATCATCCCTCATACACTGCTCCACACACCTGTTCAGTTGCACACCTGTGCAATCACACCTGTTCCATTCTCACCTGTTCAATCCTCACACACACGGCATCATCTCAGCTAACTACTCCCCTCTGAAACTTGCGCTTCCCAGTCGTCCCTTTAAACTATTGCGCTCCCACGTCATTATAATCCACACTAATCTACCTGCGTCCCCACTACAGGTATCAGTCACTAACTAATCTTAGCGTCACCTAATGTCATCTCTCTAGATCCCTATCAATATCCTAACCCACCCGGGCTAGTTTTCACTGCCATACACCCCATAAACTATTGCGCATTTGCCCCCCTCGTGTGAGGGATGACAGAGTTGCCATCCCACCACATCGGGGGTCTTTCTATCAATTTTGCACATCCAAATTCCACAAATCAAAAATTTTCCATTTACTGCCAATTCTACCCACTATTATAAATTTCGTATCGAATCACTCCTATCTTCGTCACAGTCCGTCTACTTATTATGTCCTCTCGGTGCGCCAATTCACATCTACAGCCCGGCTTCGTACAGCCGAGCAATGAATGCGGGTTCCTTTATGCCCGCGGCTGGATACGTCCCGCATTCGGTGCAGGGACGGAGGCTTACCCGGGCCGAGATCCCACGCACCACCCCGGCGTGGTGCCATCCAATGTCCCGATCTCGACCTGCCGGCACGTCCCAATAGAAAGTGGTCGCCATGACGACCCTTCCTATCGGGCTGCCCGACGCGCACCGAGGGCCCGATTCGGCTATAAGTCGTTCTAACCTTTAACCCGTTTACCGTCGATGCTTCACCTGCAGGCTTACATGCATATGGTACCCCTTTCTTGCTCATACATGCAGCCGTTCCCATTCTCCTCGTACCTTCCCTTACACACCTCGGTACACTCACTCCGCTCACCGACTTGGTCACCCACCTGACCACTGAACACCTTGGCACACATTCGTCGCTCGCACACCTCACCAACACACCTTTTCGCGCCCCCTCCTCGGTCACTTCCTCTGTGACAATCACAGGTGTGCTCTCATTCGCACACCCAACCACGTGCCTCACTACCAACTCAAATGTGCCTTCCCACACACGCTCTACCATTCCAGGTGTGCATCCTCGCTCACCTGTCACCACCAACTCACGCTCCGTTTCACTCTCACTACTTCCACCTCCATTCTTGACAGCGCACTCACCCTTACTCTCGACGGCACACTCTTTCCTCATGTACCCGTCCGTTACACACCTTTCTCGCGCATCCTCCCGCGCACACTTTTTCGTTACTTCCTCCGTAACACTCACCACACCGCGCTTCCATGTACCCCCTCGCACACGCGCTTCGACCAACTCACTCTTGACGGCACACTCACTCCTCGGCGTGCACTTTTTCCTCACACACCCCATGGTCGGACATTCTCGCACACCTCTTTTTTCGCACACCAGACCTGTCGCACACCTCTCCAACGGCCTTTCACGAACACCCGGATCCAAACCAATCCCCACGCCGACTGAAGCTTTCCTCACATCATGTACATTGCCACTCACCTCCGTACCTCGTCGCACCTCCTCTGCCACCTGCAAACTTTTTATTTGGTCAGTGAGCATCACATCATGATTTGAACACAGACCTTGTACATATTCCATGACTTCCTCCTTTATCTCCCTCTTAGTTTCCGTCCGTCCCTTCTTAATTTCACTCACCTCTTCTTCCACTTCCTCTAATTGTTGTTTAACCTCTTTTATTTCTCGGTGCGTCTCTTCAAGTTCGTCCTCTAAGGCTACCGTGACCGTCTCTACGTGCCTCCTCACCTCCCGGTCCTTCGTCTCCATTACTTCTGTCACCTCGTCCACCCTCATTGTCAGTTCCTCCCTTACCATCTGACATTGCCTCTGCGTCGCTATTAATTCATTTTTAATGTCCTTTTGTGTCGCCTTTAACCCTCCTAGTACCGCAGTGTTCTTTTGAACCTGCTCCACTAACTTCGTTTGTCCCTCTGTCAGCTGTTCCACCTCCTCCGTCAGATCTTCTATTCCCCCCTGTAACTTTACCGTATTATTTCTCACCTCTTTCTCCATACGCTTTTCGCCTCGCTTTACCTCCTCGCGTAGCCCCGAGACCTCCTCACTCATCCCTCTTCGTATTTCCTCCATCTGGTTCCCCATCTGTTCGATTTCCCGGGCGGATTGTTCCCCCATTTCCCGCAATTTGTCCTCCATCCTATTTTCTAACCCCATTAACCCATTTTTCACCCCCTCTAACTGATTCTCTTGAGCGGCCATTCTGTTTTCTACCCCCATTAACCCATTTTTCACCCCTTCTATCCCATTGTCTAATCCCTCAAATTTCTTGTCTAACTCCTTAAAATTATTGTCTAACCCCTCAAATTTCTTGTCTAACTCCTTAAAATTATTGTCTAACCCCTCAAATTTCTTGTCTAACTCCTTAAAATTATTGTCTAACCCCTCACCGGTACCCCTCGCTTCGTCCCTCATTACCCCCATTTGGTTTCCCATTACCCCCATTTGGCCCCCTATCCTGTTTTCCATCCCTTTGAAATTATCGTCTGTTTTTACCATAAAGGCCATCATCTGTTTCATAAACAGGTTCAAATCCATTGGCCTCTCCGGTTCGACTACCGCGACCATGGGCGTGGCTAAATTTGGTGCCGCTGTAACCACGTGCGCGAGAGCGCCATTTTGTGCACCTGATACTTCCTCATTGCTCTCCTCCTCCCTTTCTTCCACATACATTTCCCCTGGTTCCTGGGTTACCCCTAACCCGTCTATCTCCCCCACCGACATCCGATCGCCTTGATTGTCCATGGCGCGATCTCAAAATTCGGGTTTTTATAAAACAACTCAATTTCGGCAGCTCGTAATTTTGACCAAAAATTTTTTTTTAAAATTTGGGCCTAACAAATTTAGTCCCGGGTCCGAATCCGACTCCTCGACACCAATTGTTACAGACGCGGTTTTTGGATGTTATCTTACCGAGCGGTTTGGTATTACCGCGTCCGAACAGTTACTCCCCAATTAGAACCCGATTCCACCCGAACGTTGACCAATCGCGCTACAGATATTCAATTGGGAAACCTCTAAAGCGACCGAAAGAGAAGAAGAGAGAAGAAAGACAGAGTTTGGAGGAAGAACAGATTTATTATACACACACAAGCAATATTCTAGAGCGACCAATATTATTTACAGCAATAGATGGAAAAGAGCAGTCACACAGTGCATCATTAACTTATTCTATTTCATTTACTTAATCCCCAAGACAAACGAGTAGGACAGGACGTTCACACTCACACGGTGGATATTGCAGGCAGGTAATGGCTCGAGGTTGATTGCTTGAGAGGGAGGCAAGGTCGGAGGCAGTGGTTTTCAATCCCTCCCGGTTTTGGCGGGAAAACCCTTCGTCGTGTAGCTGCGGCCGTCACGCGCTGGCTCGGTACCCCTGCTCCTTTTCTTTGGGGTGGAGCCGTCTCCCACCGTTCAGCGCGTCTCTCCAACGACCAGGGATATTGCAGGCAGGTGGTGTTTGCGGTGGATTGCGCTCCTCTCTCAGGTCATCTCCTTGGTGTCAAAGCGCATCTCTCTCTCAGGTCATCTCCTTGGTGTCAAAGCGCGTCTCTCTCTCAACTCCCCAAGCAGTCCCTTGCACTTGCTTTTATTACCTCCGGCGGAATTAAGCCGCCGGCTCCGAGGGCCCGCCTACCGGGTCACTCACCGCGGTGCTGGTTGGCTGTTAGGGCCTGTTCACTTCTTCCCTCTCATGACGAGGTGGAGACACGCCTTTCTTCTCCGACCCTGTTTCATGGCCAATGGCGGATTGAAGGCAACCGACCAAAATGCAGAAGGCAATTGGAAAGGAGGTTCTGGGGAAATTGAATAGGGCCTACGCTTATTTTGTTTGATACAATGCAAAGTCAATCTAGTGGAAAACACATACTTAGCCTACATGGAATAAGGAAATACACTATTTAAAAGATATATCGTGACCTGCGTGTATGTTCTATGAAATTAATTAGGAGGACGGCTGCGACCATTGTTTACATTACCATAACAAAACCATACTCTTCACATTCGTTACCCTTCCTCCAAAATTGTTACACTCCTCAAAACCCGTTACACTTCTCAAATTCGTTACACTTTTCAAAACCGTTACAATATATATGCACATATATATATATATATATATATATATATATATATATATATATATATATATATATATATATATATATATATATATATACACACACACACACACACACACACACACACACACACACACACACACACACACACACACACAGTGTATATACACACACAGTCCCACTGAGCACCGATTTGCATTCAATTCTAGATATTGCTTCTAGATATTGATCAAATTCCTTCCACAACAGTGATCCTTTGTCCTGAATGTTAATCCTGCATATAATGTATTCCTCATTATTTTATCACTAGCCGAAACCCATGGAACATCCACGGAAGGGAGGATGTGGTGTATGGATAGAGTGTGCCATTATGGATGGCATAGGGGATTTGCTTGTCCGAGTAAGAGTTAGGAAGAAAGATGAGAATGAAGAGTGCGTCTATGAACAACGATCGCCGACACCGGCACAAATGCATGCTCTGGATTGTCCACTCAGTGGACGGCTTGCTTTCGCCTTCGCCTGTCCAATCAGCGGATGGCTTGCTTCGCCTTCGCCCAGCAGACGCCAATACGATGGTGTCGTAAGATGGCGTCGTATCGGTAGTTAATCGGATGCTTTTGGGCCCCAACGTCGGCTAATTCAGATTTTTCGAGTATGGCTGGACGTGATAAACAAAGAGCGCGGTTCTTAGATCGTAAATCCATTAGTGCCGTGGGCATCGGGTCACTGGGTGCGGCATAAAAGGGATAACAAAGTCGAGTCCTTACGCTATTATTAAAAAGACTAGCCGAAAACCCGTGGAACATCGACGGAAGGGAGGATGTGGTGTATGGATAGAGTGTACCATTATGGATGGCATTGGGGATTTGCTTGTCCGAGTCAGAGTTAGGAAGAAAGATGAGAATGAAGAGTGCATATATGAACAACGATCGCCGACACCGGCACAAATGCATGCTCTGGATTGTCCACTCAGTGGACGGCTTGCTTTCGCCTTCGCCTGTCCAATCAGCGGACGGCTTGCTTCGCCCAGCAGACACCAATACGATGGCGTCGTAAGATGGCGTCGTATCGGCAGTTAATCAGATGCTTTTGGGCCCCAACGTCGGCTAATTCAGATTTTTCGAGTATGGCTGTACGTGATAAATAAAGAGCGCGGTTCGTAGATCATAAATCCATTAGTGCCGAGGGCATCGGGTCACTGGGTGTGGCGTAAAAGGGATAACAAAGTCGAGTCCTTACGCTATTATTATATAGACTAGCCGAAACCCGTGGAACATCCACGGAAGGGAGGATGTGGTGTATGGATCAATTGTACCATTATGGATGGCATAGGGGATTTCCTTGTCCGTGTAAGAGTTAGGAAGAAAGATGAGAATGAAGAGTGCGTATATGAAGAACGTATTTATTGCAATCTACTTTAATGACAACGCTACGACATACTTTTGAAAATATCACGTACCGTCTCGAAGTCAATGCCATCCTTTTATCTCTTCGTATACAACTCACTGATTTCTACCTTATCGTGAACAGGGTAAAGCCTACTTTGATAATCATGAACGGTGGCAGATGCAGGAGTTGGTGAAACGAAAGGGGGGGGGGGGCTGATCATGACCTACCCGACGCCACATGGCCTACGCCATTTCATTTGTTGAGATCATGGCCACAACGGAAACACAACTGGATAGGTAGGGCCTAGGCCTACGCCTACGTTTCGTCACTCGGCGAAGTACACTTTGTTTTAAGCTTTCAGAAGCTGAAGCCTTGTTATTTATTGCTTTATATGATACTGATGGGCTGCTGATCGGTTTCACTTCGTCGTAATCACAGTATATGTAATAAATTATGGTAAACCCACCTGATGAGGTTAGCGTACACCGCGATCGATGACACCGGCACAAATGACGGAATAGATGGATTCTTCTTCATCGCATCGCATCGCATTCTCTTCCTGTGAAACTGTTTCATAGAAGTGTCGTTTATGTACATTTTTATTTTATTACATTCACGTAGTTTCACCTTCCTCGATTTAGTGGAGCTTCAATCTTTTGTGGATTAAAAAAATAAAATAAAGATGGATTCTTCTTCAGCACATCGCATCGCATTCTCTTCCTGTGAAACTGTTTCATAGAACTGTGTCGTTTATGTATATTTTTATTTTATTACATTCACGTAGTTTCACATTCTTGACTTCGTGGAGCTTCAATCTTTTGTGGTTCAAAAAAATAAAATAAAGATGGATTCTTCTTCATCGCATCGCATCGCATTCTCTTCCTGTGAAACTGTTTCATAGAAGGTGTCGTTTATGTACATTTTTAGCTGTGTCGCAGACGCTGCTCATAGAGTGCCCTCTGCTGTTGTTGTTGTTACCACTGCTTCTTCTTCTTGTTCTTGTTGTTGTTCTTGCAGAGAAGACAAAACCTCAAAGCTCCACCCATTCTGGGAACCATAGCTCCACCCAATTTGGGAGAGGCTTCATATAAACAAATATCCACCATTTTATTAACTTGCATAGCTTTGAGGCCTGTTTTGTAGGCCCGTGGTGTCTTCCTCTCTCACACAGTTTTCTTTCAAATCAAATTCGATATATCATTTCATTTTTCACAGTCGCTAACATAGTTTTAGACTCGGTTGAAAAAAAAAGGGAAGAAAATCCGATGAAAGTTGCCCTTTATAGAACGAAATGAATTCTCAAAGGCCTGTAACTTCAAGTCCATTGATATATTTTTTTTTTAATCGCGGCATGCTCAGTCATACACCGCTCGAAATAAGAGACGGGAAAATGCCGAGATATATATATTTTGTTTAAATCGTGGCATGCTCAGTCATACACCGCCCGAAATAACAGACGGGAAAATGCCGAGATATATTAAATTTGATGACAATCGTCACGATGAAATATTTAATTTATACGTCGTCACAATAATGTGGAGAGAGGAGCATAGCTTCGTTCACGTGTCGCCACATACGGGAAATTGCCGAGATATATATCTTTTTTACATTGCGGCATGGTCAGTCATACACCGCCTGAAATAACAGACGGGAAAATGCCGAGATATATTAAAAATTCGTCGCCACACACGGGAAATTGCCGAGATATATTTTCACTTTGCACAAAAATAACATCAAGTAATCGAATCAATAGGAATGTCCTGTGCTTATAACATCGACGTTTAGGCACAGCTGCATCTAGGCATTGTGTAACATCGACGCGGCTTTTGTTTTAATTAAAACTTTTTGTACTTGTTGCACTTGTTATTTTATTACATTCACGTAGTTTCACCTTCTGGACTTCGTGGAGCTTCAATCTTTTGTGGTTCAAAAAAATAAAATAAAGATTGATTCTTCTTCATCGCATTGCATTCTCTTCCTGTGAAACTGTTTCTCCATTTAACGTTTCCAAAATCAAAACTTCAAAAACTTCTTCACTTCGATTCGAATGACGATAAAGACGTTTCCTTATATATCCTAATTTAAAATGTTCAAGGGAATAAAAAGACGATTTGGTTCACACCACTCGACTGTCCAATCAGCGGACGGCTCGCATCGCCTTCGCCCAGCAGACACCAATACGATGGTGTCGTAAGATGGCGTCGTATCGGCCGATATTCGGATGCTTTTGGGTCCCAAAGTCGGCGAATTCAGATTTTTCGAGTATGGCTGTATGTGATAAACAAAGAGCGCGGTTCGTAGATGGAAAATGCATTAGTGCCGTGGGCATCAGGTCACTGGGTGCGGCGTAAAAGGGATAACAAAGTCGAGTCCTTACGCTATTATTATATAGATATTATAAAGATGAGCTTCAACCTCCAATCATTTCAACCACCACACATCCAATACCACCTCTTTTCCATTCCTCATCCACGTCATTACTCTCACAACCCACATCCATAGAACCCCAACCTCAATACAAACCATTCATTGAAAATGTATTAAAATGCAGTCGCAGTGACTTCTAATTTTCAAACTCGAAACAAATGTAAGAAATGCGTTAAAAAGTTCTCGCATTGACCTACAGCATTCCAAAAATTCAAATTTTTACAGCATTCCAAAAATTCCCAACATTTTTGTTTTTCCATCTTCTGTTCTGAGTTTCAACTGACC
Source organism: Myxine glutinosa (assembly GCF_964187855.1). Lineage (NCBI taxonomy): Eukaryota > Metazoa > Chordata > Myxini > Myxiniformes > Myxinidae > Myxine > Myxine glutinosa. The sequence continues at coordinate 394,437,624 of NC_136261.1, forward strand.
TCGTACCTCGGTTAGGCTGACACCCGCAAGCTGCTGCAATGGTGAAGGTTCGAGGGGACCATTTGAATTGGCTGAGATGGCTATACTGACCGATTACAGTCATTTTATCAAATGCATTAACTCTTAATGGAGTGTTGGTGCTGTCCAAGTGGAGCCTTGGCAAATGTTATGTTGTGGTGGTTTTCCGTTACAGTCAGCAGTCAGTCATGGCAGTAATTTGTAATTTGTTTGGGTGCTGGCGATGACTTGCCGACTCTTCACAAAAGACTCTGCATCACGTTTAACGTCCACCAAAGACCATTGCTGGCACACAGGTCATCAGGCTTAACGTTCATCCGAGGACGCACATTTACGGATCACTCTGCCTGCCAGACTGCGAGGATGACAATTGATCGCTGGTTGGGATTCAAACCTAGTGTAGACAGCTTGGAGGTGAGTGCGCATACCTCCAGACTATCGTGTCTGGGTTTATAACGAGGGAAAATGGGGAATTTGGTCCAGGCCCATGATCCTGACCATCCCAAAAAAGTGAGTGAAAATTTTCTTTTTGCGCACGAAAATAGCTGTTTGGAAATGGTCGAATCTCGATAATCCGTTCTGTTCTTACTAAAATAGAGTGGTATGCGGGAACGAGCAAAAAAGACGAGTGAATTGTGTGAGTGAGTGGTGTGTGAGTGGCCAGATGTTCTGTGTGAGTGAACGGTGCAAGGAGGACCTTGAGTTGTTCCATTATCCTGTGCACCAAATGCCCTGTTTTTGAAAAAATATTCTCATATTGATCTAGTCATACTTTGTATTACACAAGCTCCATATAGAATTTCTGGAAAATATTTCTGATTTTCGGTTTTGTTTAGATCCCCCACCAGGATCGGGTGAAAATCAGGTACCCCTGCTAATTCGCCAATTTGGCCAAATGTGAGTTTTGTCAAATTTTATAAAAGTAAGAACACTTTCTAATGGTAATTCACAGTCACTGATTCCAAAAATTGCCTCTAAAAGGTGGTGGGATCAAAATTGGAATGGAGGCCTGTGCGAAGTTCCGTATGAGTGAACGGCGTAAGGTGAGTCGTGAATTATTCCGAGTGAGTGAACGACATAAGAAGGGCTGTGAGTTTCATGTTTATATGTGTGAGGGTAATGAAGGAAATGAGGTAAAAAAAAAAAACGTATTTTATGAATATAACTTCTTTAACTATAAATCGAAATAAGCCAGAACAAGAGGCAAGAGATTTTAAACTCAACTTCACACAATCTGTGCTCCCCGAGGTGGCACTCATACTGAGACCAGCCCAAAAATATTATTTGCCCCCGCCCTGGCAAGGCTTAATTCCAGCACAGGGTACAGCAACAACCCCGAGCCCAATCGTTTTTAAAAATGAGAATACAAACAACAGTGATGGGCCACAAGAACATGACTTGGAGGTTTATGCATTCACCTGTGAGCTGCTAAGCCTGGATTCGAATCTGGACTCAGCTCTAAAATGCCATCCTGGTGTCGTTGGTTAAATTTAAGGATCTCAAGTTGTCATTCGTGAATAGCAGGTGAGTTTATTGTCGAATCTCTGAACAAATTCTGCTCTCTCAGCTCCATCTGTGCTCTGTCCCCCAAATATTCCTACAGGTCGCATAAGATCTGCCAGCAACCCTCTTATGGTTAAACTGCCAAAATCAAGACTCTCTGCTCACCTTCACTCTTTCATTCCTCTTTTCTCCCGCCTCTGGAACAAACTCCCTCACTCTCTTCAATCCCACTCCTCCCTCCAGGTCTTTAAACAGCTGTTCACCACCATCTCTTATCTTCCCCCATTCAAAACCTTGATCTATTCTACCACCGTTAATTCGCCCCAGATCCACTCTTCTGAAATTCTGACTTATTTCCTGGAAGTCCTAGCAGTGTCCATGTGTTTTGTTTTTTTTTACCACTCCCACCCCCCTTCCCATGCCTCCTCCCCCCAAGCTCTCTCCCTCCCACATATCTCCCGATGTCCCTGCTCTCCATCTTGTTCTCCCGCTCCCTTATCATATGTTTTATGTGTCAGTTTGTCTTTTTGTGATCAGTGTTAGCTCTTACACGAGCCTCGATCTTGTATACAAAAAAAAATTCATCGATCTTCAGATCTCATCGTTTTAGCTCTCGAAACATCGCAGAATTATTTTTTTGATAAATTCCACCAATTTAATAGGATTATTAGGACCCAACGGTTTGGACCCATCGGATACCGATACGATCACCAATAATTTGAATTGGGGGATCTTCAGGGGAAGGGGAAGCCCCACGCTTGTCTCCTGAGGGGGGAGCGAGGAACACATGTTCAAGGAATAGGACGAGCTGATTAGGAATGGACACACCCCAGCACTTTCATTGGTGTGTTCATTCGCAACTTTTTAGTTCTTGCCAAATCAAAGATTTTTCAACTGATCTTGTGCGTTATTCTGAAAGAAATGAAGAAATGATTTGATTTTGGTGAAGATCTGGATCCGGATCTGGATCTGAGCATCATCTGAGATCTGAGATCTGGATCATCATCATCCTCGGGTAGTTTGGTTGTATCATCATTCTTGGGTAGTTTGGTTGCATCATCATCCTCCGGTAGTTTGGTTGCATCATCATCCTCCGGTAGTTTGGTTGCATCATCATCCTCGGGTAGTTTGGTTTCATCATCATCTTCGGGACAGGAGTTCTGATTTAAAAAACCGCAACGTTCCGCTGAACTCACGGATTATTCCATTTTATAATTAACCTTCTTTTGTCATTGTACAATATATATAATGTGCATTTGAGAAACAATATCGATATGCATGAACAATAGCAATTATGGAATTTTAATGTGATTATTGTTCCATTTGTATACATTCATTGAGTTATTCATTATTCCAATTAACCTGTTTTTTACCAATACTAACTTCACACATTAATTTTATAATCGTCCCGTCAGGAAAACATCAGGGAAAAACGTTTTTTAAAATGGATTAATCACGTGACAGCTTTATTTCCTCGAGATGGACCATTCCCTTTTCGCTGTGTTTACCACCACTCACAAGGTGATGGGTTTTGTGGGTAAAGTGAGACCTACCCTCGGTCTCATCTCGAAACATTGCGGATCGCGATCGGTCTCACGTTCTCTCTCATCTCTCGTGATCTCGGGTTACACTAATTGCATGACGTCATTGAATTTGTGTGCCCTGGGCACGTGACCATGATGCACGTGCGTTAATCCGCCATTGGGGACAGAGCAACGGTCACTCGCACGTGGTTCATTCCTAACCCGGAAGCAGTCCTTGATTCTTCTTTATCTGTGTTTTCTTTCGCACTGTAATGTGGCGGCGAAATACAAATTGCCCGACGTCATAAACAATCTTCTTTCAAAGAGAAAGAAGAACGGTGCGCATAAACAGGAAGTCTTCAAAGACGATGAAGAACTTCCGGGTGAACTTCTTCTGACCCTCGTGCGTGCTGCAACGGACAAAGGTTCACGCGATCGGGTCGAATTTGAAGAGGTTTGTTCGGAGATTCTCATTTTATTATTAATACTGAGAATGATCTGCAAAACGTTTATTTAAAGATAAAATAATTCTCTGTTTGTTGATGACGGGAATGAAGATAAACGAGTTTTTATTGAATGTATGTTGAGGTATTTGATTTTTCTTTTGATGAGGTGTTTTTCACTCGTTTTGTTTTATTCACTGCATTGGTTTATATGACGTCACCACCAAATTTCATGCAACGATGGTGAAACCTCTTTCTTCCTTTTAACTACAAACCAGGCAGAATTTTTTTTATAATTAACTTGTTTGTCCAATGTGTCGTCTAGAAGAGGATATAAAGGTTGTAGATGGATGAGGGATGTTTGTGGCGTTGGTACGGAAAAAAATGTCGCTCCCAGCTGCTACATCCAAAACTAAAGTTGTAGAATCTTCTCTGAAAAGTCGTTTCGGCTCCATATTAGAACCTACCTGGTCTGTTCATTGTCGAGGCAGGTATCTCTTTTCATAACTCCAGATCATGGCAAAAGCAAAAAATAGGACTGCAGTTCCTGAAGCTCACCTGGATCAGGAGCAACAGTCACTCGAACCCCTCACAGACCCCCGTAGACCCTGATTTTTGTTTTATATGCCTTGAGCAAACTTTGTACATCACAGGTGATGAAGGTTGTCGTCTAGTTTCGTCGTAATTGTTTGTGTAGTTTTGGAGAAGAGAGCAAATCGTAGTTCAAATCGAAAAGAGTCAAACCCCTCCCCACTCCTCCCCCCTCCCCCTTCCCCCTGCCTCACCCTTCCTTTCCCCCCGTGTCGCATAAATAAAGAAGATACAAGCACACCTGACGCTCGGCCTTTCCTTTGAACTTTGGCACGCTCACTTGGGTGTACTGTCGAAATAAACGTCGAAAATGCAAAATTGTAATGTGCGCGCACACACACACACACACACACACACACACACACACACACACACACACACACACACACACACACACACACACACACACACACACACACACACACACACACACACACACACACACAGAGCCAGTCGGACAAGTGTAGCTTGTGCATGACAAACAGAAAGTACGAGTCACCTGCTCTCAGGATGCAAAAAACGATTATCAAAACAACTTTACACACAAAGGCACAACAAATTCTGCAAAGTGATTCGTTTGATCTGCAAAATCTGCAAAATATCTGCAAATTTTAAACATCCCAGTTCCAGAAAACTCATGAAACCATGAACCAAGCGCAATCATTGAAAATGAGGATGTCATAATCACATACGACCTGATGATTCCATCGAGCATGAACATAGAAAACAAAGCATTGCATCTGGACATTGCACTCAGGAACAAAAAGAAAAAGACAGCATCGATGATTGAGATATCAGTACCCAACGATTTTGACCGAAGCAACGCAGAAATCAAGAAAATGTCCAAATACTAGGATCTCAAAAATGAGGTCAAGATACCCTGGAAGCTGAAGAGCATTGGAATCGAAGGTGGCCCCATTCCACCTCCTGATACCCGCAAATGGAGCTAACCAACGACACGCACACCCTCACATACACTGTCTCTGCCGCCCTAGTCTATGTCGGTGGCTGTCTCCACCATGCCGGTTTGTGTTTGTCTGACTGTGTCACCCCAGTTTATATCTACGTCTGTCTCTGCCGCACCAGCCTAGATCTGTGTCTGACTTTTATGTAAATAACATACGCATTGTATCCTTGGCAGGTCATCGGTTGAATGGACAATTTTTTGGAAAGGCTCAAGTCACAAGGCCTGAGAGCAGAAACAGGCCAATTTCAGGATGATGGATTAATCCCCAAGTGTGGTATGTGACTGACCTGTTTTTAATTCCACCACAGCATGTCAAGAAGGAACCTTCTTGATTTATTTTTTTATTTTTACCTCTGCCACCAAAGGTGGATGGAGGTTAAGTTTTCACCCTTGTCTCTTTGTCTGTGAGCAGGATATCTCAAAACATTGTGGATGGATTCTGATGAAACTTAGTGGACAGGTTGCGTGTGTGACGAGAACGTGTTGGTTCGATTTTGGTGAAGTTCTGGATGCGGATCCTATAATTTGCCCATCTGCCACGCAGCAGGCGACAGGGTTTTGCAATTGTGTGTGTCAAGATTCTTAGACGTAAAATATTAAACAATATTAAATCCTTTTGTAAAAATATTATTCATGAGATCTTTAGTAAATACAGTAAAATATGAGAATTAAATATACGACAAATCAATGTTGCTCGGAATCAGTGGTTGCTGGGATACAGCAGCATGCAAAAAAAGCACTGCAGGTGACGGTTTGAACATTTGAAATGCAGTTTGATCCAGAGGTAGGTGGTGTGGTCATGCTGGCTGGTAGATATGGTTTATTTAAGGTAAGATTTGCATGATTTAATGTATGATTATATCATGGAGTGTGTAAGGAAGGTTATAAATATATGATAACACATTAAAATTATCATATTATGGAGTGTGCAAGGAAAGTTATAAATATATGATAACACATTAAAATTATCATATTATGGAGTGTGTAAGGAAAGTTATAAATATATGATAACACATTAAAATTATCATATTATGGAGTGTGTAAGGAAAGTTATAAATATATGATAACACATTAAAATTATCATATTATGGAGTGTGTAAGGAAAGTTATAAATATATGATAATACATCAAATCCCACTGCGAGTAAAGTTGAAATAAATGATGTTGCATTGATGAGTTGACCGACTGCCTGGACGCAACTGAGGTTGTGGATCTGCTGATGTACCATCTATTGATGTGGATCCATGATCGAGGTTGTGGATCCGCCATTTGGAGAGGTCCTGGGCTGAAAGGATAGAAACCTTGAGGAAGAATGGTGCCCAGCTGAAGGTCCGTGCAGTCGGGAAACAAGTCAATTGCTTACAGGTTAAGGCTCTTGCTTTCGGGAGAGGAACTATCTTTTGAGGTTTAAATTTTTTTTTAAAGTTCAATGTGGGATGTTCTGAAATTGATATCATTTACAGAAATCCTTTATATTATTTATATTTAAGTTTAGGAACAACCAATATTGTACAATTAATTAAATGCATTTTAAAATAAAAATTAAAAAAGAGAAATACGAATTGAAAATCATAAGAGATAGAATTGTGAGAAACAAACAAAAAAAAAGTGTGTGTGTGTGTGTGTGTGTGTGTGTGTGTGTGTGTGTGTGTGTGTGTGTGTGTGTGTGTGTGTGTGTGTGTGTATGTATATATGTGTGTGTGAATGTGTGTGTGTGTGTGTGTGTGTGTGTGTGTGTGTGTGTGTGTGTGTGTGTGTGTGTGTGTGTGTGTGTGTGTGTGTGTGTGTGTGTGTCTGTGAATAAGAGAGAGACAGAATTGTGAGGAACCGAAATGAAAAAACGAGATGTGGGTGTCTCTATCTTGTTGCGTTTTATTTATGTTTTTTTGGAAACAGAATCGAAGCCCAAGTGAGAGCTAACACATTGAACATGAAAACATATGCAAACACATAAAATATACAATGAAGGGAGCGAGGGACAAGAGGGGGAGAGGGAGAGGGAAGCACACAAGCACAACAACAGTGGAGAACAGGGACATCAGTAGATCCGTGGGGGGTGGGGGGCTGGGGGAGGAGGGAGGGGTACACGGTATAAAGCAAATGAACACTACGAGGAATTTCAGGAAAGAAGTTGGGGATTGAAAGAGGTGGATTTGGGGTGTTTTAACGGAGGTAGAAAAGGTCAAGGTTTTGGATGGGGGAAGACAAGAGATGGTGGTGAACAACAGTTATGAAGATTTGGAGGGAGGAGAGTGATTGAATATTGGTGGGAGTTTTTTCCAGAGGCAGGAGAAAAGAGGAATTGAAAGAGTGAAGGTGAGCAGAGAGTCTTAATTTTGGCAGTTTTTTTTTTTTTTTTTTTTGTATACAAGATCGATCGCAGTTTCACCAGAAAAGGGTTGCTGGCAGATCTTGTGTGTCCTGCACGAATATTTTGTGGACAGAGCACAGAGGGAGCAGGGGGGGGAGAGGCCAGAGAGGAGTCGGCAGAAGACAAAGACCACCAACCTGCTGCGGTGACAGAGAGAAAGGCTCTCAGATCAGCTTTATTGCAGGAGACACCAATGATTCTGAATGCTTTTGTTTCAACCGTGTGAAACCGAGCTTGGAGTGAGGCCGGAGCACCAGCCCAGAGGGGAGAGCAGTATTCCATTGAGCTGTGGATGAAAGGTTTGTATGTGGTGAGGAGCTCAGAAGTACCTAGTAAGGACTTTGCATGATGTGGGATGCTCAGACGGTGACTGGATTTGGAGGGCAGCTTGGAAATGTGGTTTACCCAGGAAAGATCATGGCAGATAGTGAGACCCAAAAGCTTGAGTGACAGAACTCCTTCAAGAGGATTGTTCAGAAAGTGGATGGGAGGGTTGTGCAGGCGGTCTTTTTGGAGAGACAAAGTGAGAGTGTGAGTTTTGTCAGGAATGAAATACATGTTCCACTTGTTTGACCAGTTTGTGATGTTGTCCAAGTATTCAAAGAGTGAAAAGGCTGCTGCCTGCCGATTTGAGGGTTCAGCTATGGAGCGGCAGAGAGTGGGGTCTACTAATGGGCGATGAGAGAATTCCCTTCAGGGCCACATGCTGGCTGCGATGAGAAAGGAAGTCTGCAAGCCATGCGTGGAGGTTTCCAATGATACTTTAAGTTAAGAGGAGAGTTTGGTGAGCAGGGCGGGGTGCCTGAACGTATCTAAGGATGTGATTTGTCAAGGGATACAGCTCTGATTTCCTGTTGGGCATTGAGGACCTCCATCCATTGTTGAGACGGCAGAAGCGGCATTCCCAGAGTGGAAAGAGCTGGTCTGAATCAAAATTTATGATCCAAGATCAAGGCGTTGGAGAAGAGGAATGTTTTGATGTCAGAAGCGATGATGGATTCCATGACCTTGCTGATTATTGGGAGCAGGCTGATTGGTCTGTCGTTGCAAGGATCTGTTTTTGCACATTTTTTGTGTGAAGCGGTAATGTTGGCAGATTTCCAAGCAGATGGCAGATGGCAAATGATCTTGAGCAAAAGAAAGGGTGAAGAGAACAGGTAGAGGGTGAGACAAAGCGGCAAAGCAGGATTTGGGGACCCGTGGGCTGACGCCGTCTGGTCCAGTTGCAGAATCAGAGTCGAGGTTTCACAGAAACTTCTAAGCCTTGTCAGGAGAGAAGGACAGCGAATCCAGGAGCATCTGGGTCTGATTGTTTAAGATGGGTACAGAGAGAGAGAGATGGGTTTGAGACACAAGATTTTGAGACAAACACAGAGTTGAGGCATTCGGCTTTGTGAAGTTTTTTTTTTCTTTTTTTCTTCTTTATTTTCTAATAAGCTAATTTTCAGTTTCTGGGGGTGGAGGATGAAATATCGTCGTATTGATTCGATAGTATAGGTGTAGCATGGATCGTGGATGCGTCAGTGACTTCTCAATGTATTTAAGCAGGGAAACTGGAGGTTAAGATTGTTTATGTGTCTTAACACCGGGGGGGGGGGGGGGGAGGGGGGGGGAGGGGAGGGGAGGGATTGGCAAATAAACCCCGCATCCCAGGGATCGTAACCACCAGGCCACACCTCAAGTCGATTCATTGGTCGAGAAGACATGGAGTGTTTCGAGAGAGCTCGGCCGTTGGTCGGCGTGGTATCAGGATGACGTCAGAGTGAGAAGGTTCGGAAAGGAAGATGGGTTTTGTGAGCTCTCTCTTGGTCTGACTTTTGTCCTTGGGGGTCACGTGTTGGTCATGTGTGACTAAGAGGAGACTTTCCCGAGCTTTTGTGGAACTTTTGTGATCGTGAAGAGGAGCAATAAGGTGGCGGTTTGCAGGGCTTTTGGCGCTTCAGATGGAGAGAGGGAGCAAAAAGAGGCCTGTCTTCACAACTCACTCGACGGCTTCATGCACGTTGCCATCATCAGCTCGGCGCTATATTGGGCGCTCAGGTGCGGGAAGCGTTGGACTTGGCCACCCTGTGCTGCCAACTTCATTCAACGAACTCGTTGAGCAAGCTGAGTGCAGGCCGACTAAAATAAAGCATTTATTTTGTTTTATCTTTTACCTTGTTTGTTTTTGTGTCTGCGTGGAGGGTTTGAAATCTGAAATCTTCAAATTTCAAGTCAATCGGATGAAAATCTTGCTTATGGCTTTTGGTGAAGTTTCGTGAAGATCGGTTGAAAATTGCGACCTGCAGGCGACTGACATACAGACAGAATAACGCACAAGACCAACCAGTATACAGTCATGCGTCGCTTAACATCCTAGATACGTTGGAAACGTGAAGCTAACCGACTTGGACGTTGTCCGAACATCACATTGTGAACTTTGTATTTATACTTACGAGTATGTGGAATATTGCAGTGTACTTGCACTGTACAATATTGACTAAATTCACGAGATAACGTACACATCTAATGAAACACAGAGGTTAAGAAGGCTAATAAAATAACATAATGTCTACATTAGCTAATATATTGAAGTAAAAAAAATACAGGTGTAATACACATACAGTAAAACAGGTACAGTACTGTATCGTAAAGTAAAATTAAACAGTACACTGTTCACTGATTGAGAGGTCATTATCGTCGTGATCGTGGAGTGCGACGTACCGAAATCACGTGCGATAGCATTCACAGATTTGCCGCCCTCACGCTGTCTTATTATTTTCTGCTTCCCTCCAAATCAATGCTTTCGCGTTGTTTCTTGCTGCTGCTACCACGAGGGCTGGTTGCGCTGTGTTTGGGACCCATGGTTATCTTTAGGGTGGATTGATTTCAATAAAATCAAATGAAAAGACTGGAATAACGCTCTCGATACGTGGTGGGTAATCGAGACTGGATGTTGATGATGTTGCGGAGCTGCCGACGAGGCAAAGCCAAGCATACACTGCTATACAGTTTGTAAACTTTTTATTTCATAAGTAAGGAAATCAAATTAAAAGTACTGCACAATACAACAGCCAAAAAACATAAACCAGTAACATAGGCATTTCTTATATTTATCAAAACATATGGATATACAGTATAGTTACTGTACTGTATCATACGCCTGGCAACACAATCTATTTTGTTTCAGAATACGGGATGCATGCGTGAGCGCGCCCGCTCTCAGGCCACTTACGTCCGCTACGTCCCGTTGTCCCGTTTTTTTTGTCCCCCTTATTTTCCTATTATTTTTGTGGGCCTCGGATGTTGTTCAGGCGGCCGTAAAGCGACGCATGACTGTTCTTGAAAAAATCTTCAATTTCCACAAGTTACAAACAGACACATAAAACGTATAATAAAAAGTGTGGGAGACAAGACGGGGAGAGGAAGGGAAGGAAACAAGCACAACAACATTAGAGAGCAGGGACATTGGTCGATCTGTGGAAGGGGAAAATTAGAGTTGATATTGAGGCAAACGCAGAGTCGAGGCATTTGGCTTTTTCACGTCGAGTGTCGGGTGTGTACCTGTTTGAGGTAAGGGAGGGGATGGATGGGTAACAAACACCAGAAACAGATTTGACCAAATGCCACCAGGAATTGGAGGAGGGAGACAGGTTTGAGTGTTCAGTATTGAGGGTAGAGAGATATTATTTCCTGGCTCTCCTCAGGGTAGACTGTTTGGCAGTACTTGGACATGTTAAATAGGGTGGTGTATAACGGTGATGTAAAATACATCTTCAATGGTGCTTAACATCCGGAATTTATGTTTTTAGCAATCTCTAACTTCATTCTTATATTTAAATTGAAGTACAGTCAACCCTCGTTAATCCGGTCTACTTTGTTCCCAGCACCCAATGTTGGATTAGCGAGATTGTTGGATAAACTATTTTGATCCCCCAAGCGTTCAATTAGCGTCTCCATGGAAATGGTAATTGACGATGTTGGCAAGCATGCCAGTATCCGTCGGCATGTTAGGCCGATTATGATCAGTAGCTGATAGAACTGGCTGTATTGCAATACACCCTGTTTCTGAAGGCCACTGGGTGTATTGTACAATGATTGTTGTAAATGAAAATATGGAACATAAGATTATTAAATAACTTGTAATCTTTTTATTTACACACATCTGGTTGCAGCCAAAAGAACAGACCAGTCTTGTCCATATTGTAGACGTCCTTCAGATCGCACTTCAAAAGGTTTCATCTCAGGTCCTGTTTCCTTGTCAACATAGTTTGTGTTCGCACTCGCAGACTCGACATGCATGATGTGTTTTGATATGCTGCAGCCTTTCTTGAACGGATCGAACCATCCACTCGAATAGGAAAAATTCTCAATGCCAAACTGTTCGCCAAACTTCTTCACCTTTTCCATTATCATCTCTCCGTTGAATTGTCGGTCCCTTGATCTAACGTCATTAAACCACTTGAGGAGGGCAGCTTCCAACTCTGCGCTCTTTACACGCTCTGCTCCTTGTCAGCTGACTTGTGGGCTCTGACAGCCACTTGTCTTTCGGTTTCAGGATGTCGGAGACAGGTGACCTTCGCTTGGTGATTTCCCCAATCCAACGAAAAGTGACGTCGGACGTCTTCCTGTGTGTGGCCTTCGGATGGTCTTTCTTGTTTAAGCAGACTTCCTTCTTCCTTCCTGCAGTGATTTCAAGTCTGGCTCTCTTCGTTGGCGGGCGTGATGTCTTGTCTGTTTGCAAAGTTGGAATGATGAAGGGGCAGAATTCCCTCCCTTTTATACACAGGAATGGAGAAACGAACACATCTCCACTGCCTGTTTAGGTGGTTTCACTTTGACCATTAATTGCTGAAGAACATCGATTGCTCCACTGTATCATTGTGACCCAGATTATATGCACATGTTAACTACGAGTGGCCTTGATCAGTTGCACTGTGCCCACTGCAATTCCTGACGGACCTTTGATCATAAACCTGACAAAAACGGTGTTTTGTGACTTCAAACGATGACGGTTTATTTTGGTGAGGAGTCCGTCTCAGCCCAGATGTTAATTACTGACCATCTCGTTGAATCCCTTATTCCGAACCACCGCTTGTGTTTGCATTCCTACCTGCCCACCACCCTCCCCACCGGCGAATTGCTGATTAGGCAACCAGGTCATGGTGCCTGGTGAAGGCTAATTGACGGTGGTGTTTGTCAGATTATAGAGACCATTTTACACGTGTTTTGATGGTTTTGTAATGCATTTCCCCTGTCAGAGTGCGATTTCCGGACGAGAGGGATAAAATGCATGGCGGAAATCTCTTCATTGGATGTTTTCGTGGGATAGCGAGATTTCCAGATTAAACAGGGTTGAGTGTATACATTCCATGGCGTAACATGTTCTGTGCACTCTCGAGATTGTTCTCAATTTCATTTCCGTGCAAAAGACTGACGCTGATTTGTACACAGGTGATGTCTATCCTGTAAATGTGGAAGGTAGACAACACAACAATGATTCCTCTGTCACAGAAGATTCAAAATGTGCTTCTGCAAAGGAAGGTTCAGGTGATATTCACATGACAAACGGAAGTGCTTCCTGTTTTGAAACTGGTGAGTGGAAACTTAAAAAATTAACAAACAATCTTTTGTGTTGAGAAAACACATAAGTATTGGAAATATGTGAAATATTTTACATTTTTGATTGACAAAAAAAATAAAATGTTGTTGTTTGTTTCTGTAGAACAAGCCAGAAGTAATATGGGACAAATAAGGTACAGTCGCAGCTTGTCGGTGAGGAAGAAGCCTTTTTTGAAGAAACAATCACAAAATCAAGACTCACTTTCTATGAAATACAAGTGCATGTCAGGGACTCTCAACACCAAGATTAATGTAAAATTAAATGAACACAAAAAGGTAGTAGAAAGGCAAAAACGTTATGAGTGTAATGTGTGCAGAATGCATTTTGCTTCAACAAGTGACCTCAAAATACACATGACGATTCACAGTGGAAATCACCCCCACAAGTGCTTGATATGTGATAAAGGTTTCTTGATAAAAAGCGCTTTGAAATTACATATGACGATCCATACAGGACAGCATCCTCATGAATGCTCGATATGTGATAAAGGTTTCTCTCAAAAAGGCAATTTGAAATTACATATGAGGATCCATACAGGAGAGCGACCCCACAAATGCTCGATATGTGATAAAGGTTTCTCTCAAAAAGGCGACTTGAAATCACATATGAGGATCCATACAGGAGAGCGACCTCACAAATGCTCGATATGTGATAAAGGTTTCTCTCTAAAAGGCAGTTTGAAATCACATATGAGGATCCATACAGGAGAGCGACCTCACAAATGCTCGATATGTGATAAAGGTTTCTCTCTAAAAGGCAGTTTGAAATCACATATGAGGATCCATACAGGAGAGCGACCTCACAAATGCTCGATATGTGATGAAGATTTCCCACATCGCAGCAGTTTGAAATTACATATGACAATCCATACAGGACAGCATCCTCATAAATGCTCGATATGTGATAAAGGTTTCTCTCTAAAAGGCAGTTTGAAATCACATATGAGGATCCATACAGGAGAGCGTCCTCACAAATGCTCGATATGTGATAAAGGTTTCTCTCTAAAAGGCAGTTTGAAATCACATATGAGGATCCATACAGGAGAGCGACCTCACAAATGCTCGATATGTGATAAAGGTTTCTCTCTAAAAGGCAGTTTGAAATCACATATGAGGATCCATACAGGAGAGCGACCTCACAAATGCTCGATATGTGATGAAGATTTCCCACATCGCAGCAGTTTGAAATTACATATGACGATCCATACAGGACAGCATCCTCATAAATGCTCGATATGTGATAAAGGTTTCTCTATAAAAGGCAGTTTGAAATCACATATGAGGATCCATACAGGAGAGCGTCCTCACAAATGCTCGATATGTGATAAAGGTTGCTCTCAAAAAGGCAATTTGAAATTACATATGAGGATCCATACAGGAGAGCGACTTCACAAATGCTCGATATGTGCTGAAGATTTCCCTTATCGCAGCAGTTTGAAATTACATATGACTATCCACACAGGAGAGCTGAAAAATTGAAATGCCAGGACATGAAAAATGAGGTTAAGAGGATTTCGAAATTGAAGAAACTTGAAATTGTACCTGTGATTGTCGGAGAAACAGGGAATCCGGATGATCAAGAAACCCCCAACTGATAACTTAAAAAGGAAAAGTCTGCCTTGTAAGCGATCCTCAGCTGTCGGCAAGGTATTCAGTGAAACAGTAAGGAGAAAGCTGTCATGAAAGCATGCAGCCCTTTGGGCAAATACATTGTCAGCACAACTCCTCAGAGTACCATCTGTATCCCCTGACAACCAGCCAGCACCCCGAACCCCTTGAGCAAAGCCATCCGGCTGTCTATCACAAGAATGTTCACACCAATGACTGCAAATTGGAGTCAGAAGGCAAGAAGAATCTCAAAATTCAAACCCCATCTGTGTCGTCAAACTAAGTTTGTCGAAAATTACAGCTTAAAAAAAAATGTAAATTTTTAAAATTTGGTTCTCCATATTCTCAAAAAAGAAATTGTATGAAAAATTGATGCCAAAAACTCAAATGGTAACAGAACATAATCTCTCAATCCGATCTCTGATCTCATCATGCATCTTTCAGGGTCTTCCTCAGGTTGCCAGTTTGTAATTCTTGTCTCTGTCCTTGCCTTGTATCCCAAAGGTTCCATTTGAGTTTTTAGCCGCATCACAGACGCTGCTAATAGAGTGCCCTCTGCTGTTGTTGTTGTTCTTCTTGTTCTTCTTGTTCTTCTTCTTCTTGTTCTTGCAGAGAAGACAAAACCTCAAAGCTCCACCCATTCTGGGAACCATAGCTCCACCCATTTTGGGAGAGGCTTCATATAAACAAACATCCACCATTTTATTAACTCGCATAGCTTTGAGGCCTGTTTTGTAGGCCCGTGGTGTTTTCCTCTCTCACACAGTTTTATTTCAAATCAAATTCAATATATCATTTCATTTTTCACAGTCGCTAACATAGTTTTAGACTCGGTTGAAAAAAAACGGGAAGAAAATCCGATGAAAGTTGCCCTTTATAGAACGAAATGAATTCTCAAAGGCCTGTAACTTCAAGTCCATTGAGATTTTTTTTTTTTAAATCGTGGCATGGTCAGTCATACACCGTCCGAAATAACAGAAGGGAAAATGCAGAGATATATTAAAAATTCGTCGCCACACACGGGAAATTGCCGAGATATATTTTCACTTTGCACAAAAATAACATCAAGTAATCGAATCAATAGGAATGTCCTGTGCCTATAACATCGACGTTATAGGCACAGCTGCATCTAGGCATTGTGTAACATCGACGTGGCTTTTGTTTTAATTAAAACTTTTTGTACTTGTTTGATTGTGACTAGTGTTGAGGAATTTTGTTTTCTTTCTGTTCAGTTGTTTTTCTTGTCCCTTTTTGGTGATGCTCAGATGGAATCTTTCCATGGCAGTTTGAACGCCTTTTTTTTACTCGATCTTTGCTGTAGTCCATGTTTCATTGCCATGTGTGATATGGGGAGAACACCCTTGATGTAAAATTGTTTATCAGAAGACGACTTCTGCCAATGTTTTTCATTAAACTTGAATATGTGAAGGGTTTCACAATAAAGAGATGTCCTCAAAGTCCAAATGCACTGTTTGTGTTATTGTGAATATGTATTGGCACATTATGATCAATTTATCAGTCAGTGTAAAATTTGGAGTTGTCCATATCCCCAAGAGTTATTCACAAAACGAGTTGAAAGCCTTTAATAGCATTTTCCATCATCACATGACTACACTTCATGCCATCTCTGATTGCTGACAAGCAGCTCAGTTACATAGGCCCTTATGTGGAAGGCCACACAGCTGGTTGCCACCACATTTTTCTCAACATCAATTGTAAGGCATTGTTAATGTCAGGAATACCTTTAAACACAGACTTCCAAAGAAGAGTATTGGGGAACGAACCCCTGCGACCCGCACCCCCAAAGGTTGAGATTCAAGTCGATGTGGCCACTGGCTCGACCAAGCAGAAATAATTATTCCTTCTGACACCAATTCCAAAAACAGATCCTTGCAACTGCAGACCAATCAGCCTGCTCCCAATCATCAGCAAGGTCATGACATCCAACATCACTTCTGATATTAAATCCTTCCTCTTCTCCAATGGCTTGATCTGAGATCATCAATATGGATTCAGACCTTGTCATTCTAATCTGGACATCCTGCTTCGGTTGTCTCAACAATGGACGGATGTCCTTGACTCCAGACAGGAAATCAGAGCCGTCTCCCTTGACATATCTCATGCATTTGATACGGTCTGGGACCCCATGCTGCTGACCAAACTCTCCTCTCATAGTATCTATGGAAATCTCCATGCAAGGCTCATGGATCTTCTCCTGTCATATTCAACGTGGGGCTATAAATGGAATTCTCTCATCTCCTCTTCCTGAACACCCTGGTGGTCCTCAAGGCAGTGTTCTGGGTCCTGTGCTTTTTCTCATCTTCATCAGTGATCTTTTTGACTCTGGAAATCGTTATATTTTTGCTGATGACCCAGCCTCCGCCGGTGGAGTCATCCATCTCTCATCCCTCAGATCGACAGTTCCAGGCAAAAAGCAGCCTCTTAACTCTCTGCAGACTTGTATAAAATAACAAGCTGATCAAACACGTGGACCATGTCTCTCAAGCCTGATAAATCTCACACTCACGTTGTCTCTCTGAAAATACCATCTGGAAAACCCTCACATCCACTTTCTCAACATTCCTCTTTGAAGAAGTTCTGTCACTCAAGCTTTTTGGTCTCACTACGTATATGCCGTGCTCTTTCCTGGGAAAGGCACGTGTCGCCACCTCGGCATCCTCCATTGTGCGAGGTCATTCCTTGGCACTGCTGAGCTGCTCAACACCAACAAACCTTTCATCTGCACTTTGATGGAGTGTTGCTCTCTCCTCTGGGCTGGTGCTCCTGCCTCGTACCTTGTGTGGCTTCCCTCTGAAGAAACCAAGGCTTTTAGGATTGTTGGTATCTCCCGCGATGAAGATGATTGTGAGTGCCTCACTCTCTCACCACAGACAGGTTAGCGGTCGCTTTATCTTCTATGGACTCCTCTCCGGCCTTGCACCCCCTGCTCTGTCTGTGCTCTGTCTCCCAAGTATCCCTGCAGGATGCACAAGGTCTGCCAGTAAACCTCTTCTGGTGAAACTGCCACAAGCAAAGACTCTCTCCTTTCCATCACTCTTTCATTCCTCTTTTTCCATCTCTGGAATGAATTCCCGCACTCTTCAAACCCACTCCTCTCTTCAGGTCTTTAAAACAGGTGTTCACCACAATCTCATATCTTCCCCCATCCAAAACATTGATTTTATTCTACCCCCTTTGATCCACCTTAAATCCACCTTCAAATTCCGATTTCTTTCTTGAATAAAACGTCACTGTTGTGTCCATCTTGTTTATCCCGTGCACACCACTCCAGCCCTCACTCTTTCAGAGATCGCCCAATGTCCCGATTCTTTGCTGTTGTTGTACTTCCCTCTCTCCCCATGCTGTGCCCCACGCCCTTTTTCACATGTTCCATGTGTTAGCTCTCATAGGGGCCTTGAGTAGGTGCACAAAAAAAAAAGTTTCACTGTCGTCTCCCCTTCTGGCCAATACTGTTCTTGGTCAGTTTCTCAATGTGGGTGTTTTGACTGCAAATGGATGAGAACGAACATGAGGCATAATTGTTGGTCTCCCAGGAAGAATTTGAGTGTGGCGATGGCCTGTACACATGGAAACTGGGCCCTCCTCTCGATTCTGCACAGTCTGGTTGACTATCTATTTGTGATGGGGTCAGTTCCAGAAACAAAACATGAA
Source organism: Myxine glutinosa (assembly GCF_964187855.1). Classification (NCBI taxonomy): domain Eukaryota; kingdom Metazoa; phylum Chordata; class Myxini; order Myxiniformes; family Myxinidae; genus Myxine; species Myxine glutinosa. The sequence continues at coordinate 394,455,921 of NC_136261.1, forward strand.
TGACTCCGGTCGCACTACTATATCGTCAGACTTGGCCTTGTTCTTAACCATCAACTCTGAAATGAGGTCAAAGCCAATTATTGGGTCTGTCACCGGTGGTTCGGTGTCGGGCAAGTTATCTTGGAGCCAGTCGCTGCTTGCTTTGCTTAATTGGGAACCAGTTTCCTAAAGGTACTGAACCTCAATGCCATTCAGATAGCAGTGTGTTATGAGGTAACCGTAGTCGTGCACTGATGAACATTGACATTATTTCATCCAAACAATGGACGAGTTGGTTAAGTCATGCATCAGTTCAACATTAAAGTGAATAATCGTATAAATAAAAACGGGACTGTGGGTCTTGAAGCTTCCTGGATCAGGAGCAAGTCACTCAAACACCATGGACTTTCCCCTGCTTTGATTTTTTTTTTCGTCCCCCCCCCCCCCCCCCCCCCCCCCTCAGTTGGCAACCCCAATGAGCGCAGATATTTATGCGGTCAAACAATCCAGCTTTATTCGGTATCATATATGCAGCTTGTGGTCAGGTTGGTCAAAATCGTCTTTGGTTCAAGTAATAATGACTGAAGCGTTTGTGGACTCACTCACTCATTCACTGATTCAATGACTCTCACTCACTCGCTCACTAACTCACTGACTCATTCACTCACTGACTCACTCACTCACTAACTGACTGACTGACTCACTGACACACACTCACTCACTCACTCACTGACTGACTGACTGACTCACTGACACACACTCACTTACTGACAAACTGACTCACTCAATGACTGCCTGACTCACTCACTCCCTCACTGACTGACTCGCTCACTCTGACTGGCTGTCTCACTGACCGGCTGACTCACACTCACTCACTCAATGACTCACTGACTGACTGACTCACTCACTGACTCACACCCATGCACTCACTGTCTTACTCACTGACACACTGACTCACTGACTCACTCACTCCCTCCCTCACTCTCCAGCCAGCATGTTCAGCTGGGGCCCAGCTGGGAAATCGGTGGTTTGGATGGGCTCAGGTGGGCTTGTGTTCTGTGTGCGTTTTTTGAATTGGGTTCCACATGGGTCTCATTTGCGCTGCCGATGTCATTCTCCAACGAGAACGACACACTTTGACGTCATATCCCACTTTGCAAAGCTGTATGGAGTTATGGGTTTTCATCGGTTCGGTGAGCTGGACTGGGCCAAGCCAATGTTCGTTTCAGAAGTTAAAAAAAAATGGCAGCCAGCAGCTGGCAGCCAACGTGTTATCGAGACCAGTAATATTGTGTGAATCTCATCTGTATATATGAAAGCGAAATGTCCGTTTGTTTGTTTTTTCATTTGTGAACCTCCTCCTCTGAGCTCCCAAGGTTAATCAGCATGAAACTTTATAGGATAACATCTTTTAACACCCTGCACATAAATTGGGGTTTTAAAACAGTTATTTTCTCACAATTAATAATTTGAAACCATCCGAGCCGCCACCTGTCGCCATGATCTCGGAGGGGCGATCTACATATTCAAATCTTTATATAAATCCTCTTTTTTGTCGATTTAAACACGGATATTGTAACCTTCAATGAGATTCTGACAGAGCTTTTCTCCACCAAGTATCAGCCGGAGCTTTGCGGAGATATCTCACTGTAAGTGGAAGCTGGTCGATGGAAGAAAAAAGTGACACCACCTCCCTAAAAAGAGGAAGAAGAGGCTGCAAAGGGAAGTGAGGTTGGCTGTCCCAGATAATTCCTGGCACCAGAATTACTTATCGTCGTCAAGCCGCCATCCCTCGGGACTGTGATTTGTGAGGGGGGGGGTAGGGTTGGGATGGGGGTTGGGTGGGGAGTGGGGTGAGGTGAGGCGGAGGGGGGGAGGGAGGAAGTTACACACAAGATAAACCGACCAGTCAGCGTCACTTAATTTTTGAACATCCCAAACTGTTTATTGTCCAACAACACGATGTGGATATTCTAACAACGAAACAAATTATTTAATTAGTTTGAAATCTTTGTAATTAGTTTGATGGTGAGCTCCGATCGTCAAATATGTTATCATATGTGAGAAACAACTCTTAATTTAGACGTTACCATGATGGGCAAGTTAGGCAAATAAGGAGTCACGTGACCTCAAATGCGCGAATTATTCAAAAACGGAAAATAGTACAACACAACCTATACATAGTTTTTTAAAGTAATTGTACTGCTCATCAGACATCCGCCTCAAGGGTGAAAAAATGGTTTGAAGAAAAAAAGGTTACCTCTGAGCTAACTTTAGTGAATATATACCTCTGTAGCGGTTCCCGGAAGCATGGCACAATTACCTTGCACCGGTCGATGACGCAACCGGCGAGCGGTCACTTGTCCGGACTCGCCCGGGCGTGTCCAGACTTGCCTTTCCCGGGCGAACACTTGGCTTACCTATTTGCATACCACGCCTCCATATATACAATCTCCAAATATACACTCAAAATATACATCCTATTGTTTGAAGCAAGCGATGTTGATCTGTAAAACTTGTATAGTTGTTTGGAGAATCCGTTGCAATTGTCTGACAACAAAATAGATTTCGAATATCTCATTTAACTAAGAGTTTCCGTGAGCGTGAGACGTCGTTGATGGATCCGCCGGTAACCTTGGTAACCACTGTTTTTTTCGATTTGCAAATGGGTTCTGGTCACTGTTACAGAAATATTCAATCGCAGGTGAGATATATTTCATTTCTTACGGTATTATCGATATCGCCGACCTCTTCACGATGTCTCATCCATTCTAAAATTACTTAGGGGTGTCGTACCTAACGCTTGGGGTGAGGGGTGTGGTTGGGGTTTGGAGTGGGTGGGGTTGGGGTGTGGGTGTTGGGGTTTGGATTGGGTGGGGTTGGGGTTTGG
>NC_136261.1:394458989-394651489 GCF_964187855.1 Myxine glutinosa
AGGGGGAGGGGGAGAGGGGAGAAGAGGGGGGAGGGGAGTGGGGAGAAGAGGGGGGGATGGGGAGGGTGAGGGATGGGAAGGGGTGTGAGGGGAGGGGGAGGGGGAGAGGGGAGAAGAGGGGGGGATGGGGAGGGTGAGGGATGGGAAGGGGTGTGAGGGGGGAAGGGGTGTGAGGGGGAGGGGGAGAGGGGAGGGGAGAGGGGAGGGGTAGGGAAGGGGGGAGGGGGAAGTGTAAGGGGGGAGGGGGAAGGGGGGAGGGGGGAAGTGGGAGGGGGTGGAGGGATGGGAGGGGGAGGGGAGGGTGAGGGTGAGGGATGGGAAGGGGAGAGGGGAGGGTAGGAGGGGAGGGGAGGGGGGAGGGGGAGGGTGAGGGTGAGGGATGGGAAGGGAGAGGGGAGGGGTAGGAGGGGAGGGGGAGGGGGGAGGGGGGAGGTTACATTACACCGATTTACAATGAAAACTGCTGAAATATGTACGCAACTTCAACTTAGCACAGTTTAGTAAATACTCGAGATAAATCCATGCGGTAAAAGATTGCTGAGAGTTGCTAAGACCTAGGCCTACGACTTAGAATTCCACCTGGACACACTTCAGGGGGCACTTTCAAAGGGGAGATGTGCTTATTCTTTCTAAAAATATTTTAGGTGTGGTATAGACACGATATTTGCATGCATCGGTTTCAAAAATCGAGCAAATATGGTAAATATTACTCACGTGAAACCAGGATCGTCTCGGTGGTAGCCATGAGTGTGTAGATGTCACATGATCAGTCATGAAGAGTGGTTAAGTCCAAAATATGGCATACCATGGCATAAAAACGATTTGCCCGCAAAGCATTGCACCACAACAGCGGTCACAGAGTGCCGTGCACAGCGTGACGTAAGTAGTGCGTGCAGGCCCCTGGCGGAATTACCGGTCCCTATCAAAGACATTTAATTCATATCGCACAAAATCGACAAAAATCGACACAAAACACGATCGCTTTTTGCTCTGAATTACGTGCAAGCGTGTGACGGAAATCACCATCGCCCAGCATCGAATGCCAACCAAGATGGCGCCCGGGCCGGTAACTGCATCTCCACCTATGTGGAGTGAATGGCGATGGTCACATCACGTGATCGCTCTGAGCGAATCAGTCTAGCGGCGGGGATGGAACATCACGTGATCGCTCTGAGCGAATCAGTCGAGCGGCGGGATGGAACATCACGTGATCGCTCTGAGCGAATCAGCGAGCTGTTCTGACATCGGCTGAGATTAGCGGGTACTTCGCTGAAATGCGCTGAGGTAAATATGAATAAAAAATATGGATCGTCAAATATTTTGAGTTCGGCCATGTTCGTCCCAGGCTCAATGGCCATGTCTATTCCAAATATCAAGCGCGAGAGCCTCTCCGTTTCGGAGTCTATCGGTAACATTACACACACACACACACACACACACACACACACACACACACACACACACACACACACACACACACACACACACACACACACACACACACACACACACACAAACTGTGTTTTATATATATATAGATTATACCAACAACAACGAAACAAATTATTTAATTATTTTGAAATCTATGTAATTAGTTTGATTGTGAGCTCCGATCGTCAAATATGTTATCATATGTGAGAAACAACTCAATTTATACGTCACCATGATTGGTAAGTTCGGCAAAGGAGGAGTCACGTGACCTCTCAAATGCGCTGATTATTCAAAAACCGAAAATAGTACAACACAACCTGTACATCGTTTTAAAGGTAATTTTACTGCTCATCTAACTTCACTCTCAAGGGTGAAAAAATAGATTGCAGAAAAAAGGACCCACGTGACACCAAGGACAAACCACCACTTGCCAACGGGTGAACCTCCAATGATTACCTGATTCCTCACAACAAGGTAAGTTGTTGTTTTGATCTTTGTTTGGGATCAAACCGCTTTGAGCCCCCAAGGTTAATCACAACTAAACTTTCTACCGTCAGATTTTTAACCACGAGAAACCTGAAAATGGGGTTTATTCCATGACTGTGATGAGGAGGTCATTTGGCCCGTTATTGTTGTGTTGCACTCCCGAGTTAATTTATTTACAAACCCGAGGTAGTTTCTTCACTGCACCTTCACTCCTTCACACACTTCAGACCCTTTCGACCCTTTTCGACCCTTTCCACCCCTTGGACCTCTCTAGACCCTTTATACACCTTATGCTATGGGGGGTCGTTAAGCGCAGGTGAGATTATATTTCATTTCTTACGATATTATCGATATCGCCGACCTCTTTACGATGTCTTATCCATTCCAAAATTACGTACGAGTGTGGTACCTAACGCTTGGGGTGATGGGTGTGGGTGTGGGGGTTTTGGAGTTGGTGGGGTTGGAATTTTGAGTGGGTGGGGTTGGAGTTTGGAGTGGGTGGGGTGATGAGGAAAAATCATCGTTTTGAAGACACCACTTCGACCTTAGACCCTTTACACCCCCCTTAGATCCCTTTGACCCTTTACACTCCTTTGGACCCCTTTGACCCTTTATTCCCCTTTTACCCCCTTACACCCCTGAAACCCCTTTTAACCCTTTCCACCTCTTCGACCCCTTTGACCCTTCGCACCCCTTTGACCCTTTACACCACCTTAGAAACCATTGACCCTTTACACCCCTTCGGCCCTTTACGCCCCTTAGTGCTTGGAACATCTTCAGACCCCTTTTAACCCTTTACACCCCTTATGCCTCTTCAGACCCTTTACACCCTTTAGACTCTTTAAACCCCTTGGACATCTTTAGACCTGTGTTACATATTTATGTGAATGTATGTGAATTACCATTCAGGTCTTTGCTTATCCGTATGTAGTATATTAAGTTGTTGTAGTTGTAGTTGTTGTGTAGTTGTTGTGGTTGGAGGGTCAGGAGCCCTTCTGAAAAAGTGGCCGGAAACGGAAGTGACCGGAAACGGAAGAGAAAAAGACACGAGGAAAAAAGGACGAGTATTCTTCTTCCTCGCCCGGCTCCGACGAAAGGTGGGATTGATTGAGCCATGTGGAAAAGCGGCGTTCCCGAGCCTGTCTGGCGAGAGGAGTTACCGGGGCGGATACCTGCCCGGTGGACGTCAAACTGTCGTGTGGCCGTGCATCGACCCCGCGTTTGGCGCCGTCCGTGACACCGTCTAAAAAGACGCGTACGGGTCGCCCGTTGGGGCCTAACACGCCTGGCAAGCGGCGTGGGGCTTTTGGCTTGCTTTCCCGTACCCGCTCCGCGTGGCCACGAGGGGCTGTCGCCGGGGTGCCTGGTACGATACCTGCCCGGTGGAAACACGTCCTCCCGGGGTTCTTTCAACCGCCCGAGTGCGGCGACGCCGACCATCATCTTGGTCAGGAGGGGCCCAGAGACATTGTGCGGGACCGAGACCAAAAGGGGGTCGTGAGTACTCACCGGGACACACATATATAAGATGGCCATCTTAATCATAGGGAATTGATTGTGGAGTGGGAACTGTTGATGGTTGGGTATTGTTGATTGCTCGGGGAAAATCTCCGCGGTTGTATCATTGAAGTTGTATGGTATCATTACCATTGAAATATATCCTTGAACATCAGTTGTCTCTTGGGTGAAATTCATATGGATTGCGTGGCGAAAGCGTATATATAATACAGCTTTCTGGCGAAGTTCCTCTCACGGTCCGGGGGTCACCGAGACCAGGTATTCACCGAGGGGACCACGTAACAGAATTGGGGGCTCGTCCAAATTACGATTTGCGGTTTCGCAATTGGGTCTACGTCCGGGATTTAAAATTGTATAACATAATAAAATAATATATTTTTATTAATTAAAATTTATTAATTAATTATTAATTGGTAAAAAAAAATTTGAGAAATTGGGGTAAAGTCTTGGGTGAAGGTTAACAGGTGTTAACGATAGGCACCATGGCGTTTGTGGCACAGAACTTTGTGGTAACCCCGAGTGAGGCACAGTTCCGAGCGTTGCTAAAGTCGGACCTCTTGAAATTGGCCAAACATTTTAACTTGGAGGTCCGAACTAATTTGAGGAAGGCAGAGTTGCAGGCCACGGTGATACAATCTATGGTGGGATTAGGAACATGGGACGAGTTAGCCTGGGAGTGGCTACCCGAAGAACCAGAAGATGTTGAGCTCCGGAAACTGGAGTTGCAATTACGGAGCCAGGAACGGATTAAAGAAGAAGAAAGGAAAGCAGAAAAGGAAAGAGCAGAAGAAGAAAGGAAAGCAGAAAAGGAAAGAGCAGAAGAAGAAAGGAAAGCAGAAAAGGAAAGAGCAGAAGAAGAAAGGAAAGCAGAAGAGAGGAGAGAAGAGAAACAAGCAGAAGAAAGGATGAAAACAAGGGAACTCGAAGCAGAGGAGAGAAAAGCGGAAAGGGAATTAAAGGAACGTGACATGGAGCTTCAGCAAGAAATTAAATTCAAGGAGCTGGAGTTAATGAGAGAACGGGGAGAGGCACCACCCTTGCTGACGGGGTCGACACCTTACCAGAAAACCTGGGATGTGGGCAGACATGTGAGGCTGGTTCCACCGTTCAGTGAAAAAGAAGTCGCGAAATTTTTTCCACACTTTGAGAAAGTGGCTCGACAATTAAACTGGCCGGAGGAGGCCTGGACCATACTCGTGCAAAGTGTGCTGGTGGGGAAAGCTCAGGAAATTTATTCGGCGCTACCAATGGACCAATGTGCAGATTATGAGGTACTGAAGACGCACATCCTCAAAGCGTATGAGTTGGTTCCGGAAGCTTACAGGCAAAAATTCAGGAATGCCAGGAAGAGGGAGAGTGAGACCCATGTGGAGTTTGCCAGAGTGAAAGAAAACATGTTTGATCGGTGGTGTGAGTCAAAAGGAGTCGGGAAAGACTTCGAGACATTGCGGGACTTGATCCTGGTGGAGGAATTCCAGCAGTGTGTCCACGAGGACATCAAAGTGTACCTGCAGGAAAAGAAAGTACCAAAGTTGTGGGACGCAGCCACCATGGCAGATGATTATGCCTTAACCCACCGAATAGGGGTCCACGAACCTAACTCCTCGCCTAGATCTCCGCAGGGGAGGTGGGGAACAGCAGGTGCGGAGAACGACAATACATGGCGGCGGCCTCGAGAGGATTATGGGGACAATGCGGATACCCCACCTGTTCGAAGTCAGAGGGCTGCGGGCCCAAGACAAACGTATTTTTCAGGGGGCCCGAGGCAGACCACGAGTTTTTCCTCCGGGCCTACTTGCGCGTTTTGCAAGGAACCTGGACACTTGATGTCCAGTTGTTACCTCATGAAAAGGGACAACCCAGAGCGGAGTCCGACTATTACAACTCCGAATGCGATGGCTAGCGTAAGAAATCGCCATCAAAAGGGTTACCAACCATTTATTTCAGAGGGGTTTGTGTCACTGGATGGAGCCTCGACTAACCGGAGACCGGTTAGGATATTGAGGGACACAGGGGCCCATCAATCTTTAATGCTTGAAGGCATTTTGCCATGGTCCGAGGAGACGGCAACGGGGGATAGTGTTCGTTTACAGGGGATCGGAGGCGGTGTTAGTGCTCCCCTTCATGTCATCCAGTTGGAGTCCGATTTGGTGTCAGGACCGGTCACCGTCGGTTTACAAGCCACGCTTCCTGTAGAGGGTGTATCTGTGGTTATCGGGAATGATTTGGCCGGGGGTCAAGTTTATGGTAACCTGAGGGTTGGTAAAGAGCCCAGCAGGGAAAATAACACCACACCAGCTCGGGATGGCGACAAAAGTGCCAAGTTATTTGTAGGGGGACTGAACTTCAAAACAGAGGAAGAAGTTCTGACCTCTGTCTTCAACAGATATGGGCCGCTGGTGGAAGTGCGGTTGGTAAGAGACTGGGAAACGCAACAGTCAAGAGGGTTCGGCTTTGTCACGTTTGCCAGCACAAAAGACGCCAGAGAGGCAGAGAAGAATTGGAATGGCAAGGATTTGGAGGGTCGGACGATAACAGTAGGGAAGGCATTTCGTAGGCGTCGAGAGGTCTACAGGAGAGGACAACTGGGCGGTAGTTTTGGTGGTGGCCGCAATCAATATTATTATGGAGGCTCCCTGAGTTACGGCAGCTATTGTCAAAGTAGTGGCCGAGAAGGAGACCGCTATTCATGGGACTACAGGGACAAGCGGTCCCAACATAATTATTAGGGAAGTTCTGAGAAGTTGAAGCACTGAATGCGGCGGAGCCGCCGAGCCAAGATTCCTACACGGATTAACCGTGAACGCCGTTCCTAAAGGCGTCCATGTAGTGATCTTTCATGCACGGACTAACCGTGAACTCCCGTTCCTCAAGGCGCCCCTGTAGAGAACTTTCCTGCATGGACTAACCGTGAACTTCACGTTCCTAAAGGCATCCATGTAGTGAATACTCAGCTTGGCCTCCCGGAAAAAGTGCTATCGAGTTGCTTAACTTTGGATCTTTGATCAACCCCTTAACCTTCATTCACAAGAAACTGACGGTCAAAGTCAGAGGGTCATGAGATGGAGTTTGATTTGGCAAGGACAATGTCGTTGCTGGTGCTTAGTCCAGAGGGAGTAATCTGGAGGGGTTGTGGGGAAATTTTGGTTGCTTTATTTTTAAGTGATAACTGTGCCTGGGGGGAACTGATAATGTGGGGGGGTTGAGTTATCTGGTTTGTTTCTCCAAATTGGCCGGCAAAGAAAGTTTTCGTTGGGTTCAAACTTTCTTTCTTGAAGGGGGGGAGTGTTACATATTTATGTGAATGTATGTGAATTACCATTCAGGTCTTTGCTTATCCGTGTGTAGTATATTAAGTTGTTGTAGTTGTAGTTGTTGTGTAGTTGTTGTGGTTGGAGGGTCAGGAGCCCTTCTGAAAAAGTGGCCGGAAACGGAAGTGACCGGAAACGGAAGAGAAAAAGACACGAGGAAAAAAGGACGAGTATTCTTCTTCCTCGCCCGGCTCCGACGAAAGGTGGGATTGATTGAGCCGTGTGGAAAAGCGGCGTTCCCGAGCCTGTCTGGCGAGAGGAGTTACCGGGGCGGATACCTGCCCGGTGGACGTCAAACTGTCGTGTGGCCGTGCACCGACCCCGCGTTTGGCGCCGTCCGCGACACCGTCTAAAAAGACGCGTACGGGTCGCCCGTTGGGGCCTAACACGCCTGGCAAGCGGCGTGGGGCTTTTGGCTTGCTTTCCCGTACCCGCTCCGCGTGGCCACGAGGGGCTGTCGCCGGGGTGCCTGGTACGATACCTGCCCGGTGGAAACACGTCCTCCCGGGGTTCGTTCAACCGCCCGAGTGCGGCGACGCCGACCATCATCTTGGTCAGGAGGGGCCCAGAGACATTGTGCGGGACCAAGACCAAAAGGGGGTCGTGAGTACTCACCGGGACACACATATATAAGATGGCCATCTTAATCATAGGGAATTGATTGTGGAGTGGGAACTGTTGATGGTTGGGTATTGTTGATTGCTCGGGGAAAATCTCCGCGGTTGTATCATTGAAGTTGTATGGTATCATTACCATTGAAATATATCCTTGAACATCAGTTGTCTCTTGGGTGAAATTCATTTGGATTGCGTGGCGAAAGCGTATATATAATACAGCTTTCTGGCGAAGTTCCTCTCACGGTCCGGGGGTCACCGAGACCAGGTATTCACCGAGGGGACCACGTAACACCTGTTACACCCCCTAGACCCTTTAAACCCCTTGGACTCCATTCGACCCTCTACACCCCTTATACCCCTTTAGACCCTTAGACCCCTTTGACCATTTACACCCCTTGAACCCCTTTGACCATTTGCACCCCTTTAAACCCCTTTTACTTGTTAGACCCTTTACACCCCTTAGACCCATTTAGACCCTTTACACCCCCTTAGACCTCTGACCATTTGCACCCCTGAGACCACTTCGACCATTTACATCCCATTTAGACCCCTCACACTCCTTAGACCCTTTACACCCCTGTATATCCTCACACCCCTTCAACCCCCTTAGACCTTTTACACCCTTTAGACCTTTACACTCTTTAGATCCTTTCATACACATTTCAACCCTTTTGAGATATATACACTTTTTGACCCTTTTCAGACCTATTGACTTTATGAGACACTTTGGCCAATTTCAGACCATTTGGACACTTTTGACCCCTTTTGCTCTTTCGTAATTAGACACATTTAGACACCATTTGGCCCTTTTCAGATCATTGATTCTGTAAACACTTTCGACCCCTTCGATAATTCGAATAAATTTCCTCCCAAAATCGGTTTTGACGACCTTTTCTGTGCACTATTCCCATCGCATCACATGTTGCGATGATGAATCTAAACTGTTTTCTCAAAGTGAAACTGATGTTGAAACGTGAAACTGAAACTACTGATATATGGATCATCGAATGGGAAACCAGATTTAAATGCTGTGGGAAATTTCTGAAAGTGAAGCGATGGTGAATGCAGAGAGAGAGCGTAGGTCACAGCTGAAGAAACGATGTGGAGGGGTTGGTGCCTGGAGGTGGTCGGTTGGTATGGAAATAACTTTTTTTTCTTCTTTTTTTTGTGTACAAGATCGAGGCTCGTGAAAGAGCGAACATTAATCACACAGAAAGACAAACCGACACATAAAACATATAACATCGGGAACGGTAGACAAGATGGGGAGAGAGGGGGAAGGACACAAACACAACATTTGAGAGCAGGGACCAAGAGACATGGAGACATCGAGGGATCTGTGGGAGGGAGAGGGCTTTGGGGGGGGGAGGCATGGGAAGCGGGGGGGGGGGGTGGGAGAGGTATAAAACATATGGACACTGCCAGGACTTCCAGGAAAGAAGTTGGAATTTCAAACAAGGTGGATCTGGGGTGAATTAGCGGGGGTAGAAAAGATCAAGGTTTTGGATGGGGGAAGATAAGAGATGGTGGTGAACAGCTGATTTAAAGACCTGGAGGGAGGAGTGGGATTGAAGGGAGTGTGGGAGTTTGTTCCAGAGGCGGGAGAAAAGGAAAGAGTGAAGGTGAGCAGAGAGCCGTGATTTCAGCAGTTTAACCATCAGAGGGTTGCTGGCAGATCTTGTGCGACCTGTAGGAATATTTGGGGGACAGAGCACAGAGAGAGCTGGGGGAGCAAGGCCGGAGAGGAGTCGGTAGAAGACAGAAAGACCACCTACCTGCCTGTGGTGAGGGAGTGAAAGGCCCTCAGAGATAGCTTCATCGCAGGAGATTCCAATGATTCTGAAAGCTTTGGTTTCAACAGCGTGAAGCCGAGCTAGGTGTGAGGCAGGAGCACCGGCCCATAGGGGAGATCAGTATGCCATTGAGCTGCGGATGAAAGCCTTCTATGTGGTGAGGAGCTCAGGTGTGCCTCGGAAGGACTTCGCACGACGGAGGATGCCCAGTCGTCGACTGGCTTTGGAGGCCAGCTTGGAAATGTGGTTTTCCCAAGAAAGATCATGGCAGATAGTGAGACCCAAAAGTTTGAGCGACAGAACTTCTTGGAGAGGATTGTTGAGAAAGTAGATGGGAGGGTTGTCCAGTCGATCTTTTCGGAGAGACATAGTAAGAGTGTGAGATTTGTCAGGATTGAAAGACATGCTCCACTTGATTGACCAGTCTGTGATTTTGTCCAGGTCTTCAGAGAGTGAGGAGGCTGCAGACTGCCAATCTGAGGGAAGAGGAATGGAGCGGCAGAGAGTGTAGTCATCAGCAAAGAGATAGCGCGGATTTTCCAGAGAGTCGGATAGATCATTGATAAAGACCAGAAAAAGCACAGGGCACAGAACACTGCCTTGGGGAACTCCAGCCTGAACAGGAAGGGGAGATGAGAGAAATCCATTCAGGGCCACACGTTGACTACGACCAGAGAGGAAGTCCACAAGCCATGCATGGAGATTTCCATGGATACCATAGGAGGAGACTTTGGTGAGCAGAGCTGGGTGCCAGACCGTATCGAAGGCACGTGATATGTCAAGGGAGACAGTTCTGATTTCCTGTTTGGCATTGACGACCTCCATCCATTGTTGAGACAGCAGGAGCAGCATGTCCAGAGTCGAGTGACCTGGTCTGAAACCAAATTGATGATCAGAGATCAAGCCATTGGAGAAGAGGAAAGATTTCATATCCGAAGCAATGATGGATTCCATGACTTTGCTGATAATTGGGAGCAGGCTGATTGGTCTGTAGTTGCAAGGATCTGTGTTTGCAACTTTTTGTGTAAAGCGGTAATGTTTGCTGATTTCCAGGATGCTGGCAGATGACCTTGAGCAAAAGAGAGGGTGAAAGAACAGAGAGAGGGTGATATAGAGCGGTAGAGCAGGATTTTAGGACCCGTGGGCTGATGCCGTCTGGTCCAGTTGCAGAATCAGAGTCGAGGTTAGACAAAAACTCCTCCACCTTGTCAGGAGAGAAGGACACAGAGTCCAGGAGCAGTTGGGTTCGACTGGGAAAGGTGGGAACCGAGAGAGATGGGTTTGAGACTAAAGATTTTGAGGCAAACACAGAGTTGAGGCATTCGGCTTTGTCACATGCGATGTCAACTGTGTGGCCATTTGAGGTAAGGGAGGGGATGGAGGGGGAACAAACACCAGAAACGGATTTGACCAGATGCCACCAGGATTTGGAGGAAGGAGACAGGTTTGAGAGTTCATTCTTGAGTGTGGAGAGATAGTGCTTCCTGGCACTCCTGAAGGTCGACACACACTTGTTCCGAGCTTGGTGGAAGGAACTGAGTTTGCCTTCAGTTGGATTAGCCTTCCAAGAGGCAAAGGCATGTTGTTTCAGGGCAACTGCCTCACCACAAGATTCAGTGTACCATGGACGGGAGAAAGGGTAAGACAACTGAAGACGAGATGGGATAAATCTGTGCATGAGAGAGAGAGCAGTTTGCTTTGGAAGAATTCCCAGGAAGAATTGATGTCAGAGGCAGTGGAGATGGGAGACCAATCCAGACGATTGATGGCTGCTTGAAGACCGTCCCAGTCGGCCCGAGTGAAATTCCAGACTCGTTGATGCTGAGGAGGCTCTCTGAGAATGACCAGAGAGATGTCCACTTTGACAAGCACATGATCAGAATAACCGATTGGAGCAGAAGAAGAGCAGCAGACATTAGCAGGGAAGTTTGTCATAACCAAGCCTAGAAGAGAAGATACTCCATTGGCTGAGATCCGGGTCGGGAAATTGACAGATTGTGTCAATCCCAGTGAGTCACAGAAGTCCTTTGCTGAGGCGCCATGACTGGTGAGAGAGGAACCCACAGCCAACCAGCTGGCATGATGACAGTTGAAGTCACCACATGTGAGGAAGAGAGAGTTGGGATGAGTGGATAGAAGTTGGTCCATGTTGTCAGACAGTGAAATGTAAATGGAGTCATCACTGTTTGGAGGACGGTACAGAACACATATTAACAAAAGGTAGGAGCGGAGAGGAAGCCGTAGCCAGAGGTACTCCTGGGGGTGAGGAGGAGAGAGGGCAGTGCAAGGAGAGTGAGGAAGAGAGTTTTTGATAAAGATAGCCACCCCACCACCAGGATGAGGCTCAGGTCTATCATACGGGAGGAGGGAGTAACCAGGAAGAGATATTAAGGAATCAGAGACATCTTGAAGGAGGAAAGTCTCTGTTAAGCAGATCAAGTCTGGATTGTCAGAAGCAACCTGTATGGAGAGATCAGTCAGGTTTGAGCGAAGGCCCCGGATGTTTGAGGTCCATACCGTTTATGAAGAGAGAAGGGGAGCATCGGGTACAGGACATGGGAGGGTAGGAGTAGGGTAAGATGAAGGATGGGAGGGGGAGGTAGGGCGAGCAGCTTTTTTTCTTTTTTTTTGGTATACAAGATCGAGGCTCGTGAAAGAGCGAACATTAATCACACAGAAAGACAAACCGACACATAAAACAAATAACATCGGGAGCGGTTGACAAGATGGGGAGAGAGAGGGAAGGACACAAACACAACATTTGAGAGCAGGGACCGAGAGACATGGAGACATCGAGAGATCTGTGGGAAGGATAGGGCTTTGGGCGGGGAGGCATGGGAGGGGGGGGGGGGTGGGAGAGGTATACAACATATGGACACTGCCAGGACTTCCAGGAAAGAAGTTGGAATTTCAAACAAGGTGGATCTGGGGTGAATTAGTGGGGGCAGAAAAGATCAAGGTTTTGGATGGGGGAAGATAAGAGATGGTGGTGAACAGCTGTTTTAAAGACCTGGAGGGAGGAGTGGGATTGAAGGGAGTGTGGGAGTTTGTTCCAGAGGCGGGAGAAAAGAGGAATGAAAGAGTGAAGGTGAGCTGAGTGCCGAGATTTCGGCAGTTTAACCATCAGAGGGTTGCTGGCAGATCTTGTGCGACCTGTAGGAATATTTAGGGGACAGAGCACAGAGAGAGCTTGGGGAGCAAGGCCAGAGAGGAGTTGGTAGAAGACAGAAAGACCACCTACCTGCCTGCGGTGAGTGAGTGAAAGGCCCTCAGAGATAGCTTCATCGCGGGAGATTCCAATGATTCTGAAAAGATGATAGTGTGTCAGTTGATAGTGTGTCAGAGATTACAGAAGAGTTCCAAGAAAGGGAAGGATGAGGAGGATGAAAGGTTTGATGGTGAAGGGATGGGGCACAGTGAGGGGTTGTTTGAGGGGGGGGGCAGAGGAAAGTAGAAGGTTGGGGGGGTGGAGGTATGAGATAGAAGGGAGACGAAGTGGGGAGGAGGCAGCTTTGAGGAGGAGGGGGGAGGAGGGAGAATTGGAGAGGAATGGTATGGGGGGAGATTTGAATGGAAGGCGTTGGGGGGGGAGTTTTGAAGGGGAGGAGTGAGGGGGGAGTTTAGGAGTGGAGGGGCAAGGGGGGAGTTTAGGAGTGTAGGGGCAAGGGGGGGATTTGGAGGGGAGGGGCAAGGGGGGAGTTTAGGAGGGGAAGGGCAAGGAGGGACTTCAGGAGTGGAGGGGCAAGGGGGGAGTTTAGGATTGGAGGGGCAACGGGGGAATTTAGGAGTGTAGGCACAAGGGGGGGGGGATTTGGAGGGGAGGGGCAAGAGGGGAGTTTCAAAAGTGGATGATTAATGAAAGACGAACATTGATAACAAATTGGGTTTGTTGTGATTTTCAAGTTAGCAATCCGATTCAGAACGATGGAGGAGGGGTGGAATGAATGTGAATTTAGACCATGTCGTGAGGGAGACGTATAAGAGATTGAATTTCTTTTTTTTGACGTGGAATGAGATGGAGAGGAATTTGAAAAAAGCCTTTTAAATAGGAAGAAAAACAGCGTGTTGTAATTTACCACTGAATAAAACAATGAAGGGGAAAGTTTAAACATATTTAAATAATATTTAAACAGAACCGTGAACAAACTTATATGGACAAAGTACCAACGGGGGGAGAGTCGAGAGGGACCACCACGAGTCACGTGAACAGGGCAAAAGGTGGATGGCAAGGAGATAATGGGGGCGGAGCGAACAGCACAAATGGACAGAAAGTACAGGATGAGACAAAGCACACGAGGAGAAAGGAAAATAAATGTTTTTGGTTTGTTTTTGTTTTTTTTTTGGGGGGGGGGGGGATTTAAAACGTCAGACAAAGAGTATTATGTTCGGGGTAGAAGGGAAAAAACTAAGAGCCAAGCAAAACACGATGTATGGGACTTAAGTAAACAAACACCGACGGAGGTACAAGGCCGCACACGCGGAGCAGAACACGATTAATTAATTACGAGTTACAGGAAATTCAAACCAAAACTAACTATAAACAAACAATAATGCATGGACGATAAAATAACAAGTTGAAATTTGACAAACGCATGAATGAAAAAATAACCGCTTTGGATGCCCGGAGAGAACCAAGCCTCAAGGTCGGAAGCTTCAACAACTAGGCCGCATGGCACGATATACTCGACTATTTTTTACAGGTATGAAAGATTAACACCGATAATCTGCCGAGGGACATGCAAAAGGTACACACACGTAAGATAAATACAGTTTCGACAAAAATACAAATGTGACAATTACTTAACTTCGAGCGTGCGTGAAGATCGTGGAACAGCTTCGAAAAACAGTGACCGCCCCGACAAGATCTCGCGAGATCTCCTTTGGTGACCTTCCGTCAGGTTGTAGGCCCAAAACATGCCTCAGCTCCCAGCTGAGCTTTTATAATATCACCCTTACTCCTGAGCATTACTTCGGAGGTAGTAGAGGTATGGATTGGAAATCATAGCTGAGAGAATGGAAAGAGGTTGTCGAGGTTCCCAACTGCACCCATTGCGACATTTACTCATTCAATATGTACACTGAATTCCTGTTTCTATCAATACACACTACAAAGGAAATTGCTCATTTCAGGTGAGAAATCCACGAACCCCCATCATTTACAGGTACCTTTGCTGGTCTATCTTACTTATAATTCACCAAATGTCCGTCCGTCTGTCTGTCTGTCTGTCCGTTCGAAGGTACCGCAAAAACTGCTGATCCGATCGCAACGATATTGTTACGGTCCGCGGATTAGGATGTTATTTTTACCGAGCGGTGGTATAACCGCGGCCGAACAGTTGTTCCCCGACTAAAACCCGATTCACCCAGACGTTGGCCGTATCGCGCCACAGCTGCTCAATCTGGAAAACTCTAAAGCGACCGAATGCAAAGCGGAAGAAGAAGACGTACAGAAGAGTAACGGGGTTTATTATGTACACGTAAGCAAAAAGGAGCAGTCACGATTATGTACAGGGACATGAGACGCAGGTGACACAGTGCAAATTATTAACTTATCTAACAGGCTTACTTACTACCCAGGACAGAACAAACGAAGACACTGACTCACGCGGGGAATTGCTGAGTGGATTGGCTGGAAGGAGGTGTGTGGCTGGAGGGGGAGGACTGCACGGAGCTGGCTGGAGCTTGATCCCGCACGGGACGTCGGGCTGGACCTCGACGGCCGCTGATGCCACCGAGCCTGTCGTGTGCGCGGGATCACGGGTCGGAGCTGCTTGGTGGAGCCGACACGCTGGAGGGGGTCTGGCATGACGGGTTCTCTCCTCTCGCTTTCTTGGTCCAACCACTCTTTCTCCACCGACAACTCAACACAACCACTCAATGCAACCACTCAACGCAACCACTGACCACCCCTGACGACCAACTCAGCTCTTCTCATGGACCTCTTTTACGTGCTCTTTCTTGGACCTCACAACTCAGCTCTTTCCTTGGACTCATCTACGCGCTCTTTCTTGGACCTCACAACTCAGCTCCGCTCTTGGACCTCACAACTCGCTCTTTCCTTGGACTCATCTACGCGCTCTTTCTTGGACCTCACAACTCAGCTCCGCTCTTGGACCTCACAACTCGCTCTCTCTTGGACCTCTTGCGCGCACGCTTTTATAACGCCTCCAGCGATTAAGCCGCCGGCCTTCAGGTCACGCCCATCGGTGTGCTCACCTCGGCCCTGGTTGGTCGCGCGACCCTATGGCTCCGCCCTTGATGACGACGGGTGGGCACGCCTTTCTTCCCCAACCTTGTCTCGTGGCCAATGGTGGTTGAAGAAAACTGCCCAAAATGCAGTGAGCCATTGAAATGAAATGAAAGGGGATCTACTCTTATTTCACTTGGTGCAATGGAGTATTTAAATTAATGGGACACACGGCCTTACCCTAAGACACATAATAAGATATAAGCTACTGAACAAGGGTTTTATCGGGTCCTGCAATGTGGTGTTTATGGAATAACTACCGAGACGCCCTTTGACCTTTACACTACGGAGGTATTTACAAGGATCATGACATTTACAAAGGGTGATCTTTACAACAATTTACACTACAACCACAAAAAAAAAAAACCATTCTCATATCCACAACACTGCACCCTCCTCCTCTTAGGCACGTACCGGGCCTACAACTTAAATTTAGTGTGACATGTAGGTGTAGTTCCCGCTACTTTTAACCTGACCCTGAGTGCAACAGTTTTAAAACATAAATAAATGTGTCCCACTGCTCCATTGCACCCTGCCTAACAGACTTACGCCCACAGTTAACCGAATTGCGGAATGGTCTTCAAACTATACACTGATGGTGGGGAGCATTATTTACAATTGACGCTACTTTTATTTACAAAACTAACCCAGGACCTGTAATTGTTCTTTCTGGGGGGGGAGACAGTCTGCTCTGCATCAATGCACCATGAAAGCACCTATAACGCACCAACACACCCTCAAGCACCAATCGGTGCAGTCACCACAGTTCAACAATGTTCAATAATAAAAATAAAATCAACAACCCCTAACCCTGCAGGTGATCTCTTGCTCTTCGGCTCCCTCTGCTGGCTATTATTATTTTCTTCCAGTTGTTGTCTTTTCTTTGCTGGCGGCCTATTTGCAATAAAGTGTGCCCAACATGTCCATGTTTATTAACGCACAGGTTGTAAACCTGGTGCGTTATAGCGTTTGCCTGGGAATTTCTGTCGCTCCAAAAGTGAAGCTCGTTTCTGTCGCTCAGATGTGTAACACAGTTTCTGTCGCTCAGATGTGTAAACATGACGTCATCAAATCTATATTTAGGCTAACCATGGGCTACCCCTTTGGCTGGTACGCGGCCGCTCGCTAGTACATAATATAGGATATATTTGTTATATGTTATGTTATAGGATATATAGGATATATGTTATATGATATAGGATATATATAGGATAGGTTGTAGGATATATATGTTATAGGATAGGAATATAGGACCCAAATGACCCAGAGGACCCAAATGACCCAGAGGACCCAAATGACCCAAATGACCCAAATGACCCAGAGGACCCAAATGACCCAGAGGACCCAAATGACCCAGAGGACCCAAATGACCCAGAGGACCCAAATGACCCAGAGGACCCAAATGACCCAGAGGACCCAAATGACCCAGAGGACCCAAATGACCCAGAGGACCCAAATGACCCAGAGGACCCAAATGACCCAAATGACCCAGAGGACCCAAATGACCCAGAGGACCCAAATGACCCAGAGGACCCAAATGACCCAGAGGACCCAAATGACCCAAATGACCCAAATGACCCAGAGGACCCAAATGACCCAGAGGACCCAAATGACCCAGAGCACCCAAATGACCCAGAGGACCCAAATGACCCAGAGGACCCAAATGACCCAGAGGACCCAAATGACCCAGAGGACCCAAATGACCCAGAGGACCCAAATGACCCAGAGGACCCAGAGGACCCAAATGACCCAGAGGACCCAAATGACCCAGAGGACCCAAATGACCCAGAGGACCCAAATGACCCAGAGGACCCAAATGACCCAAATGACCCAAATGACCCAGAGGACCCAAATGACCCAGAGGACCCAAATGACCCAGAGGACCCAAATGACCCAGAGGACCCAAATGACCCAGAGGACCCAAATGACCCAGAGGACCCAAATGACCCAAATGACCCAAATGACCCAGAGGACCCAAATGACCCAGAGGACCCAAATGACCCAGAGGACCCAAATGACCCAGAGGACCCAAATGACCCAGAGGACCCAAATGACCCAGAGGACCCAAATGACCCAGAGGACCCAAATGACCCAAATGACCCAAATGACCCAGAGGACCCAAATGACCCAGAGGACCCAAATGACCCAGAGGACCCAAATGATTTTACAAAAACCATGGCATAATTTCAAATCTTGACCCGAGATGATAATTATGCTACATCATAATTTCCATGTGCCAACCTGGGCGGAATCCAAGTGGATTCACTTGTTTCATTATTATGTGTTTCAGTTCAGGATTTGTTCACAATAGTTGAATCTGCGTTGCATTAATCAAATAAGATAGGCCTCATTCCGTCCATTTTGCTCTCTCCAAATTGTGGGACCTCGCTTGCCAGCCGTGTTCGCCACCGTTGCATGGGGCTGCTCTTGCTGGCACCACGCCGCCATAAGCCATGCGGTCAAGCCGAGGAAGAAGGGGGCAGAGCCACCAGAACAAGGTGTGGCACGTCGACTCGTCAGCAAAGGTGGAGTCAGCGAGCCCTTACCGACCAACCAGCGCCTAGGTGAGCCAAACGGAAGGCGTGTCATCAGAGCCGGTGGCTTGATTCCTACACGGGCAATAAAAGCGGCTGCGAGGGACTGCTTGCGAGAGACGAGTGAGAAGGTACAGATGAGAAGAGAAGGAGCTGGAGTGCGATACGAACTGGCATCTCCCCCATCTTGTTCAAGAGAGAGAGCGTTGGCACGAGCCATTTATTACATACGGAGCATCCCAGTCCCACCGCTATATGCAACGTCCGCTCACGGTCAACGATACGCGCTCGCTGCCTGCCAGGGTTTTCCTGCCACGACGTGAGTCGACTCCTGGAGCCGGACCTCGACGCATACCATCTGCCTGGACCTTCTCCCTCTTCCAGTTATTCCTGCCTGCTATTCCCCTTTCGTGTAAGTCTGTGTGTTTGTCCTGGGCGTTGATAATTAAGACTGTTTTAATGCCTAGGTCACACATAGGCGGATTTGTCGGCGACTACTGGCGACTGAAGAAATCGCCACCATCCGCCGACAATCGTAATGAAACCGTAATGGATGGTCGCCTGTAGTCGTGGTTATCCTCCCCAGGTCGCCTGCAGTCGGCAAGAGTCGTAAAGGGGCCAAAAAGTTTTTTAAATGTTTAAAAACGGCGCGCTCAGTCGCAATGGAAAAAAATCCGCCATGCTGTCGTGATGGAACCGCCATGCTGTCGTCGGTATCCGTAATAAGAGCGTAAAGCGGCCGCAACCCAGTCGCTCATAGTCTTCCGCAATCGCCCCACCAGCTAGCACGGCAGAGATGCGAATGCCATACGGCCTTCCTGCGGCATCTTCCCGACTATGGGCCGACACTGTTGTGGCTGCATATCGACTACAGAAGAACTGTCACGTCTCCCCTGCGGCTATGGGAGACTGACGACGACAGCAGTAGGACTAGTGGCGGCCGAGTTACGGCTATTGGCGACAGAGATACGACTGCCTGGCGACTGCATTACGACATACTGTAGCGACCCATGGTTCCCCCAAGCAAGACCGGCATCAGAATCTCCTTGCTCCAGCCGGTGACGTCACCAGCGGGGATCCCCGGCGCCAGAGTGGCTGGTCACGTGACCGCCAAAGCGTGCCGCGCATGCGGGTATAATGAGCTACACCTGTGGATCACGTGACCACCGAAGCACGCCTCGCTTGAGAGGCGTGGCTTTCGGTTTCGGTTTGGGTTTTTGGTTTTGCTTTATAAGGCAGCCCGATAAACGGGCTTTACAGTGTTCCCGAGTTGGTTTTACCAATAAACATCTTCTCGGACGAGTTTGTGCCTTGCCATCCTTTTGTCCGTATTCTGCTGGAGCCCAGACTCCTTCAATACCACGATTCCATGGCAAGACAGGATGGTGTGAGGGTCTCCGTGGACTGAGGTCCTGTGGTGCCGACAAGGATATGGCTTTATTGTTTGGATAAAGCTCCTTCACTCGCACTTGGCACTTCGCACTTGTTCTTTCGCACTTGGCACTTGTTCTACTTGGCACTTCGCACTTGGGACTTTTAGGAACTTTATTTTTGGGACTTTGGTCCTTTGGAAACTTTATTTATGGGACTTGGGACCAGTGGAAATAATTTGTTGGACTTTATTTCCATTCTCTCTCCCTGCAGAAAAGTTTGATTATTACATTACAATGATACATCTTTATTAACTTTCTTATTGTACATCAAACATCTTTATGCTTCATGTCATACATCATTGAAATGAATAAAGTGAAATGTAAAATAGAGAAATAAAGATTTAAAAAGTTGTGTGAATCGTCTGCAATCGCCGGCGGTCTTATTGCAGTCTTTCGGATGTCGGAGTAAACCGCCACCCGGCCCCAATGCAGTCGCCGCGATCCGCCATCTGTCATAATCTAGCCGCCAGACTGTCGCCACGCTGCCGCCGTGCATCCGCAATGCAGTCGTCGTCGATCTTCAACAGTCGCCATCCCACTCGGGGCGTCGTCGCAATGCAGTCACAATGTGGCCGCCTGCAGTCGCCATACTGCCGCCTGATATTGATGGTCTGTCACATTACCACCCGACATCGCCAGTAGTCGCCGAAAATTCTTGATCGCCGGCAGTCGCCGGTAGTCAACAAAATATCCGCCTATGTGTGACCTAGGCATAAGGTTTGCCCTGTGTATCTGCTTTTTCCTACTTGTAAATGCCCTTCTTTCGTTTCCTCTTTTAGTATAGATATAAACCTGTGTTCTTCCTTTAACCTTTTTGGTTCTTTGGCTTCCTCTCATCCGGTCGCTTTAGTCTTTTCCCCATTGGTACCTGTGGCACGATTTGGCCAACGCTCAGAATCGGGTTAGTCGATTGCTAACGGCTCGAATCGCGGATTTCTAAACCGCTCGGCAAATACCATCTTGTGCGGGGTTCGAGCGGTACTTGTCTCCCTGCTTTGCGCAGGGATTGGGAAAGGTATTCGGGAGAACACCTTGACCAATAACCCTGACCAATTTCACCCGGCAATGGAGCATTATAAGTACCAGGACTAGAGACGGCAAGCTTAACAGGCCAAGGAGATTAACCCCCCCTTGCTAAGGGGAGTGCCGTCTCTGAGATCCGTAACAATATCAAGTGGGCGGTGTTTGTGATCGAAGTCACTGCTCATTCTCAAGGGGGGCGTGGTCTCTCGCTCTCTCTCTCCTCATGGTCGTGGAGATCCGTACAAAATAACAACTAAATAAGGACAGTGTTTGGTATGATTGTCGTCACTTTGCTTTATTGTTCAATTATGAATTGTACTACTGAACAAAGATGATGAACCCAATCCTTACCAAGATATTAACGTCACAAGCAATCGATATTTCCGTGACGGTTTGTTGGGTTTGATGGGTCGCGACTGGATGCCTGGGTTTTTTTATTGGGTCCTGGGATAAATAGGTTGCGGAACACAGCCTTGGACCCTTTACACCCTTTAGTCCCCTCTGACCATTTACACCCCTTCAGACCCCTTTTTTCTTCTTTTTTTGCATACAAGATCGAGGCTCCTGTAAGAACTAACATTACTCATTAAAAAAAAAGGGACACATAAAACATATAATAAAGGGAGCGGGAGACAAGATGGGAGAGAGAAGGAAGCACACAAGTACAACAGCAGAGGACAGGGATAATGGGAGATCTGTGGGTGGGAGATGGCTTGGGGGGACGAGGCATGGGAAGGGTTGGGGGGTGGGAGAGGTATGAAACACATGGACACTGCCAGAACTTCCAAGAAAGAAGTCGGTATTTCAAAAAGGGTGGATCTGGGTTCAATTAACGGGGTCTAAAAGATGGAGGTTATGGATGGGGGAAGATAATAGATGGTGATGAGCAGCTGATGAGCAGACATACATATCATACATATCATACATACAGCTAGATTGTGATGAGCAAGAAAGAGGTCGGTATTTCAAAAAAGTGGATGTGGGGTGAATTAACGGGGGTAGAAAAGATAGAGGTTATGGATGGGGAAAGACAATTCTTCACCCCAATCCTGTCCCTCTTACATGCCAGGTCCTCTCATGCTAAATATTGATATATATCATGGGTCTTGAAAGTATTATGAAAGCGATTTGTGTTATGCATATTCAAGTATATACTGTAATTCAACTTCAATGAAGGTTTAAAGAGGTTTGAAGGAGTACAATAAAAACAAATTCCAGGTTTACCACCATTTTATCCAGCGGCTCTTGCACCACCTTATCATTATAACATGTTACAAGAAGGGGAATTCTTGGGAAAAATGCCAGGGGCGTAGAAAAGGATGTTTGAAAAGAAGAACCTGTATCCCTCCTCCAAATCCTAGTGGTGTCTGGTCAAATCTGTTTCTGGTGTTTGTTTCCCCTCCATCTCCTCCCTTACCTCAAACGGCGACACAGCTGACTCCGCACATGAAAAAGCTGAATGCCTCAACTCTGTGTTTGCCTCAAAATATTATGTCCCAAACCCGTCTCTCTCTGTACCCACCTTACCCAGTCGTACCCAGCTGCTCCTGGACGCTGTGTCCTTCTCTCCTGACAAGGTGGAGAAGCTTCTGTCAATCCTCGACTCCGACTCTGCAAGTAGACCTGACGGCATCAGCCCACAGGTCCTAAAATCCTGCTTTGCCGCTCTATCTCACCCTCTGTCTTTTCTCTTCACCCTCTCTTTTGCTCAAGGTCATCTGCCATCAGCTTGGAAACCAACCAACATTCCCGCTTTACACAAAAATGTGCAAAAACAGATCCTTGCAACTCCGGACCAATCAGCCCACAGATCAATCATTTGCAGCCAGTTCAATAAAAGTTACACGAATGCTGTTTTCTCTTAAGGGCAACCTTTTTAGATATATTGGGATAGATCAACTGTCGGAATAACACATCATGCGAAATGGATTTTCAATTCGACATGCTGTAATCAGATGCGAACAAGTCTATAATGCTCTCATACGAGACGGCAGTAAGTCGGGCGACTCAAGGCTGTCTCCCTTTGAAGTCAGGCAGCTTGGCCGAGTATTATGGAGGGAGAACGGGATGTTTATAACTAAAATCTCGGAAATGCGGACCTTGGAGAATGATGTTGTCTCATGTCCTGTGTGATGTCAGTGTCAGTTTCTCCACAAGGCCCCTGGCCTCCGCCACCTTCCTCCTCCCAACCTCTTGCCTTGCAATTTCAAACTCACACAACCAACCCCAGGAGGTAAACAACTGAAGACTCCATAAATGATTTGTGTACAAGGATTCAGGCAGAAATAATGAGCTGGATCACTTCGTCCTGCAACTGCTGGAGTGTTTAAATATCCGTGTATACCTGATGTCATTAAAAGTCATGCCGAGATGGTTTTCTCTCTCTTCTGAAGGAAATAAATGCTTCATGTAAACTACGACAAAATGGAGAATTAAAAGTATAAAATTCTTCAACACTGTTCAGGCTGGAGTTTCCCAAGGCAGTGTTATGGGCCCTGTGCTTTTTCTGGTCTTCATCAATGATCTCTCCGACTCTCTGGAAAATCCTCTCTATCTCTTTGCTAATGACTCCACTCTCTGCCGCTCCACATCCCATCCCTCAGATCGGCAGTCTGCAGCCCCCTCACTCTCTGCAGACCTGGACAAAATCACAGAGTGGTCAAACAAGTGGAACATGTCTTTCAATCCTGACAAATCTCACACTCTCACGATGTCACTCAAGCTTTTTGGTCTCACTATCTGCCATGATCTTTCCTGGGGAAACCATATTTCCAAACTGGCCTCCAAAGCCAGTCGCCGACTGGGCATCCTCCGTCATGCTCAGTCCTTCCTTGGCACACCTGAGCTCCTTACCACATACAAGGCTTTCATCGGCAGCTCATTGGAATACTGCGCTCTCCTCTGGGCTGGTGCTCCTGCCTTACACCTCGCTAGGCTTCACGCTGTTGAAACGAAAGCTTTCAGAATCATTGGAATCTCCCGGGATGAAGCTAACTCTGAGGGCCTTTCACTCACTCACCGCAGGCACGTTGGTGGACTTTCTGTCTACTACCACCTCCGAGAGAGTCCATCTATGTCTGTGCTCTGTCCCCCAAATATTCCTGCAGGTCGCACAAGATCTTCCAGCAACCCTCCTCTGGTGAAACTGCCGAAATGAAGACCCACTGCTCACCTTCACTCTTTCATCCTCTTTTCTCTCACCTCTGGAACAAACTCCATCACTCACTTCAATCCCACTCCTCCCTCCAGGTCTTTAAAACAGCTGTTCACCACCATCTGTTGTCTTTCCCCATCCATAACCTCTATCTTTTCTACACCCATTAATTCACCCCAGATCCCCTTTTTTAAAATACTGACTTCTTTCTTGGAAGTCCTGGCAGTGTCCATGTGTTTTATACATCTCCCACCCATCCCCTCCCCCCTTTACCATGTCTTGTCCCCCCCAAGACCTCTCCCACCCACAGATCTCCAAATGTCCCTGTTCTCAACGATTGTGCTTGTGTGCTTCCCTCTCTCTCCCTATCTTGTCTCCCGCGCCCTTTATTGTATGTTTTTGTGTACGTTTTTTTTTTGTGATTAATGGTAGTTCTCACAAGAGCCTCGATTTTCTATCTATAATTCCAGTAATCTCTGTGTGTTTGTTTGTCTGTGACCGCTGTTTCTCGACAACCACGGGTCCGATATACTTTAAACTTGCCAGGTATATTGCTGGGGACCCGAGGATGTGCCTTTTCAAGGTTTCATATTAATCGGACAATTACTTACCGAGCTATGTCCAAAAAACGATTCAACCAATCAGAGAGCAGCGAGCTATCGCGTGTGCCGAACGAGGCGAACACACTCTGCCTCGGATGGCACATTTGAGAGCGTATTCATTTATTTCACGTTTGCAAACTATGTTGGCTTTATGTTGGCGTTAAACTATGTTTTAAAACTAATAATAAAACTAATAAAAACTAATTTGCGATTCATCGTAACTGAGATATACGACCTTCCGGAGCTCCTGTGAGAGCGTGCGCCATTACGGATAGTACGGGTACGTGCATGCCATATGTTGGCGTTAAACTATGTTTTAAAACTAATTAAACGGACAAATTTCATGTCATGTTTCATGTAAATAGAGGGGGGGGGGGGGATTGTCACTGTACTCGCAAGCCGTTCGCCGTTCGCTTTGGCGTTGCGAATGGACCAAAACATTTCATGGACCAAACCATTTCATGTAAAGCGTTCGCCGTTCGCTTTGGCGTTGCGAATGGACCAAAACATTTCATGGACCAAACCATTTCATGTAAATAGAGGGGGGGATATAATTTTAGATATAGATATAGTACGGGCATGCCCTAGTGTATACAAAAAGAAAAAGAAACAAAGGGGTCTGAAGGGGTGTAAAGGGTCAACGGTTTCGAAAGGGGTGTAAAGGGTCAAAGGAGTCTTTTGGGTGTAAAGGGTCAAAGAGGTCTAAAGGAGTGTAATGGGCCAAAGGGGCATAAGGGGTGAAAAGGGTCGAGAGGGTTCGTCGGGGTGGAAAAGGTCTAAGGGGTGGAAATGGTGTAAAGGCTGTAAAGGAGTGAAGGTGTGGTCAATAAATTATGTCGGGTTTTTAAAGAAATTAACTTGGGAGTGCAACACGGCAATAACGGGCCAAATGACCTCCTCATCATCATCACGCGATAAAACCCATTTTCCGGTCTGTCGTGGTTAAACATCTGACGGTAGAAAGTTTCGTTTTCATCAACCTTGGGAGCTCAAAGCAGTTTGATCCCAAACAAAGAGCGAAACAACAACTCACCTTGTTGTGAGGATGAGGGAATAATTGGAAGTTCACCAGTTGGCAAGTGGCGGTTTGCAGTTGGCGTCACATGGGTCCTTTTTTCAACAAACGAGTTTTCACCCTTGAGAGTGATGTTGATAGATGAGCAGTAAAATTACCTTTAAAACGATGCATTGGTTGCGTTTGTACTATTTTCGGTTTTTGAATAATTTTGGTCCGTCCGTCCTTCCGCCACAAAATGTGTTGGCGCTCATATCTCAAGGACTATACATTGAAACTCGCTGAAACTTGGAATATACATCGGCCAATAGTTCTAGCTAATGGCATTCGAAACAAATTCCACCGACGTCCTGCAGTTTTTGCTTTAAAATTAAATATATATAAATATATGAAAATATATATACACTTTATAACTCTTCAAAATGTAATGACACAAATCAAATGTTTTTATTTTACGTTGAAGGCTCCAGGCATGGACTGTAAAATCCTCATTGAGGCCATGCCTAAATAAAAGAGCTGCATTGATGGAAAAGTGAAGGAGAGAATAGTCGAAGAGTTTTTGAGAAAGAAGAAAATCTGCTTTTTGAAATGTGGAAGATCACAAGTGTTTGGAAAGACGTGGGAAGGTAAAGAATTCCAGAGTTTGGCAGTGGAGGGGAAGAAACAAACATCATAACGGCCCACCCTTGATTTGCCAATGGCCACACAATGATCACGAGATGTGGTGGCTTCTCGAATATTATGTCGTCTCGCTATTGGCGGAGGTACAAAAGCAAAAATGCGGTGGCTTAAAAATGGCTTCAGAGATAAAGCATTAGACCCCAAAGCTGGGGAATGCAGGTTCGATTCCATCTGAGTTGAATAAAAAATTTTGTACTCACTTTTTGAAGTATCTTCTATCGCCTTGAATAATCAAAGGGAGGCGCAAAGTGCCCCTTCCCTTATATGGGATGGCTTCTCTGTGTGCAATTTTTAACATGGGGACTCAATATTCGTTTGTGGGCTTCTCCTGGTGTATTTTATCTATAAATATACATACATACACACTTTATTCCCGTTTTAAAATATTCTAACATGCTGGTTCCATGGCCAAAGGAATAAATGCAACAGATTCTCCAAGTTTGGAGAATGTAGGTTCAAATCCCATTTGGGTTGAATATTTTCCTCTTAGTTTTTCAAGTCTTTTGTATCATCTTGAATAAACTCTTGTGCAATGAACACAAACATTTTGTTTGTATTTGAAATGTATCTTGTAAAAAATGCCAGGGGCAAAGAAAAGGCCCCATTATACAAGGGTATGTATGTGCCAGGTGGCAACGTATAGCAAAAAAGGGGCATTAGTGGGTAAAATGCCAGGGGCATAGAAAAGGCCCCTTTATATAAGGGTATGTGCCATGTGGAAAAGTATAGAAATTAAGGGGGGTTCAAAAAAATCACGTGTGAATGCTGTACTGCTCTTGTGTACTTAGGAGGAACCAAGTCATGCTCCA
This sequence comes from Myxine glutinosa, assembly GCF_964187855.1. Lineage (NCBI taxonomy): Eukaryota > Metazoa > Chordata > Myxini > Myxiniformes > Myxinidae > Myxine > Myxine glutinosa. The sequence continues at coordinate 394,485,644 of NC_136261.1, forward strand.
GAAAAGTTCATATAAAGCGGTGCCCTACATCTGGCAAATAAAATACATTTACTTCTTCATGCATCTGTATGAATCAAATTGGCACCCAGCATTATATGAAGCACACGAGCTTTATATGAAGGGGTGATAAAAGGAGACAGTCCTGCTGCGAGGCTTCGCCAAGATCACATCCCTTTTGGTGGTAATCTGTCAGGGTAGCCATTGGCCTTCAGAACGCCTTGTAGATGTTTTACCTCTCTCCTTTTATCTTTGATTGTCGATGGTAAATCGCGTGATCTTTTTAGGAGGGTGTGCACAACAGCTGGTTTGTGGTCTATGGGATGGCAAGAGTCGAAATCCAAGTACCGGTCAGTGTGAGTGGGTTTCCTGTAAACAGTGATGTTCAAATTTCGTCTGGGACCCTTGGTCGCCCTGGTGTCCAGGAAGGCGATGGATCCATTCCGTTCCTTTTCAAGGGTGAAACTGATGGAAGGAATAGTTTTTCCAATAGCCTCATGCATGTTGGTAACTGACTCGCTGAGACAAATGACAAACGTGTCGTCCACGTAACGATACCATGCACTTGGCTGTGTTATGAGGATGGAATTGTACGTTCCTCCAACTCTTCCATAACTTGGCCAAAGCAAAGGATGGTCCATTGATGCGTGAGACAATGAGATGTAGTGGAACCCCTTCCTTGTGTACTTTAGGCAGCCCGTATGCCCTGGGGGAAACTCCACTGCTGCTGTATAATTGTTTGGATTGTGTCGCCGACAGACGACCTGTTCTTTTAATTTCAGCGAGCAGCGAGTTCAACCTACGTTCCTCCTTTTAAAAAGAATATTGGCAGGTGTGAGGGTAAGTTACAAACCTATATTCACCATGAGACAGGCACTAAAACAGGTCAAGGACAAGCTTCACAGGAATGACCGGGAAGAGGTGGTGTACAGGGTTCCCTGTGTTTGCGGGGCTGAATATATTGGAGAGACAAAGAGAACATTACAACGTGTCAACCAGTATCGCAAGGCCTTGGAATGCAACTATCCAAAGAGATCTGCCATTGCCAAACATGGTCTGAAGGCTGGCCATGTTCCCCTGTGGGATAATACCAGCGTTTTGGGTGCAAGCCCCAGTGAACGCAGGAGGATTTTGGAGGCATGGCATGTGGAGGAATCTGTTGTATCTCTCACAGAGGTGGTGCTTGACTTACCACGAGCGTTTGTCCCCCTCATGCAGGAACACACCAAAGAAACTGGATTACCAAGCACATAAGTTAGTATTTCGTTTGCTTTCACTTTGATTTACATTTACTTTGTATACATCTCCACACGTAGCCTCACTCGTCCATCCCTCGACGCCTCCCACCTCTCACCCCCTTTTTTAACACTATTTCACAGTCGTTCTGGTATCTCAGGCCTTTACTATTATGTTTACATTATATCCGTTTGGCTTCATTGATTTAAATTACCACCATCACTTGAAGCAAGTAATCTATAACCATATTTGTGAACGTCTGTTTTTTTTGGTTGTACCTCATGGACTGCCGAAGCAAATGACTTGGAGGGGGAAGAGGAGGTCCATGGGGGGTAACTTTTCACGACACAAAACATGGGCGCAAAAGATTTAGGCTAGGGGAGTGCCCAAGGGGCATGGCAGCAGGGCATGTCCAAGGGGCGTGGCAGCAGGGTGGGCCCAAGGGGTATGGCAGCAGGGCGTGCCCAAGGAGCATGGCAGCAGGGCGGGCCCAAGGGGTGTGGCAGCAGGGCGTGCCCAAGGAGCATGGCAGCAGGATGGGCCCAAGGAACATGGCAGCATGGCGGGCCCAAGGGGTGTGGCTACAGGGCATGCCCAAGGAGCATGGCAGCAGGGCGGGCTCAAGAGGTGTGGCACTAGGACGTGCCAAAGGAGCCTGGCAGCAGGGCGGGCCCAAGGGGTGTGGCAGCAGGGCGTGCCCAAGGAGCATGGCAGCAGGATGGGCCCAAGGAACATGGCAGCATGGCGGGCCCAAGGGGTGTGGCTACAGGGCATGCCCAAGGAGCATGGCAGCAGGGCGGGCTCAAGAGGTGTGGCACTAGGACGTGCCAAAGGAGCCTGGCAGCAGGGCGGGCCCAAGGGGTGTGGCAGCAGGGAGTGCCCAAGGAGCATGGCAGCAGGGCGTGCCCAAGGAGCATGGCAGCAGGGTGGGCCCAAGGGGTGTGGCAGCATGGCAGGCCCAAGGGGTGTGGCAGCAGGGCATGCCAGCAGGGTGGGCCCAAGGGGTGTGGCACAGGGCATGCCCAAGGAGCATGGCAGCAGGGTGGGCCCAAGGGGTGTGGCAGCAGGGCGTCCAAGGAGCATGGCAGCAGGGCATGCCCAAGGAGCATGGCAGCAGGGCGGGCCCAAGGGGCGTGGCTTCTTCCACGTGGTTCCACAAAACAAAATTTGGTGACCGACTTTGTTTTCCGGTCAACGCCGGGTAACTCTGCTTGTAAATCATGTTTTTTTGTTTTTCTTCGATTTATTTGAGTTATGTTGCAATTTATTTGATTTAACGGTCGTTTTGATTTAACATCCCAATATGTGCTGAACCTACCGATCATGGTAACGTCTTAATTCAGAGTTGTTTCTCATATAGGATAACATATTTGATGATCGAAGCTCAACATCAAACTAATTATATCGAAATCCGTGTTGAAATTCGATAAATTTGGGCTTTTTATAAAGATTTGTATATGTGGATCGACCCTCGGAGATCATAGCGACAGGTGGCGGCTCGGATGGTTTTAAATTATGATTTGTGAGAAAATAACTGTTTCAAAACCCCTATTTATGTGCAGGTGGTAAAAGATGTTATCCGACAAAGTTTAATGCCGATTAACCTTGGGAGATCAGAGGAGTAGGTTCACAAACAAACACAAACAAATGGACATTTCGGTTTGTTCAGTTCGAGCAACGGTACCTGCCCTGTGGGCGGGGCTTAAATTGGGAAGCCCAAATGAAAAGGAAAAATATCAGAAATTAAAGGCTTTTTTATTTTAAACGATTCATAATATGACCCGACTGCAAAGCCTCCATGAGCCGGCGACTCACTCAACAAAGTTACTCCATCATGTCTCAAAGTATTTTAATTACAAATTAGAGGTGCATAAGAATGTGAATCAAAAAAGACGGGTGAAACAAACTCCTTTTGAACTTTTTCGCAATTTTTCATGCATACTTCTGCAACCGCAAGATGGCGGCCTCCATGGAGCGATTTGGCGCGTCAAAGCTTCGAAATTCTCAAAGGATCCAGCAAAATCTGGCTTTTCAACATAATATGCGTTCATTCACAACACCGGCTTCGCCGGCTACTGGTATCCTCCTGCAAAGCTGCAATGAGCAGGTGAAGCCAAAGCCTCTTGCCACTATTTTACCCATCACTATGGCATCAGTGGGTTAGGTAGTTGGTAGGTGTAGTAGGTACCGTACCTAGAGTCCCTGTATATAGAGAGTTGTGTCAACTCAAATTTGGACGCCATTTTGTGTCTAAGTGTGTCGGATTAGATATACATGTACATTCGCGATATGGGGTGATATATTCTAAACCTGCTAAAAAAAAATTTACGACACATATTTAGTCTTATTATTACATACAGGTGATATTTGTTTTGTCAAAAACTCAGCTATTGCCGTGAAAAAGAGCTGTGTGGTGATATTAAAAGTGGTATGGCAATGCATATTACAAGCCAACACTGCATATAAGAGCTAACATTATAAGTAAGACAAACCAATGCTGTCGTTCTCTGAATTTTAATAACTTTTAGAAAGGAGTGTGGGCATATCCAATATTTTTTAAAGGGTGCCGAGAGCAATTCCGGTGTAGGACTTCCAGCCGACATATAGTCTAACACACTTAAAACAAATTCTGTACGTGGTATTGCCATATTTCTATAGTGTACAACTTTAGTTTATCGACATTTATATTCAATTTCCATTGTAATGATTTAACAAGCTGCAAGTCAGCTTCTGTCTCTGACATAAGGAAAACGTCATCGGCATCTAGTAAGATTGAAACGTTCATTTATTACTACACCCTTGCCCAGAACTCTGATGGATATTGCCTGATCGATTAATATGTTTCATAGCTGGCGACTTAATTAACACTTAATTTTCGACTGCGCCAAGCCGTAATTAAACAGAGAAAAAACTTTTTAAAATACCTGCAGTGTGCACGGTTCGTCTAGTCAAACAGATATGGAAAAGCACGGATAAGACGTCGTATTCACCATAACTTGTTTAATTTCACCAGGAACACGATGAGGCCAACACAGTAAACATTCAGTACAAAACTTGGTTCATACATTCAGTACAGAACATGCTTCATACATTCAGACCGAAAGAAAACTCTGCCCGTAATACAACACTCTGACCAGACCAACACTTCATCCCACTACGTTCACTCCTCACAAGTGAAACTCATCACTACTCCGTTCACTCCTCACAAGTGAGACTCATCACTACTCCGTTCACTCCTCACAAGTGAGACTCATCACTACTCTGTTCACTCCTCACAAGTGAGACACCATCACTACTCCGTTCACTCCTCACAAGTGACTCATCACTGCTCGTTCATTCCTCACAAGTGAGACTCATCACTACTCCGTTCACTCCTCACAAGTGAGACTCATCACTACTCCATTCACTCCTCACAAGTGAGACTCATCACTACTCTGTTCACTCCTCACAAGTGAGACACCATCACTACTCCGTTCACTCCTCACAAGTGACTCATCACTGCCCCGTTCATTCCTCACAAGTGAGACTCATCACCACTCCGTTCACTCCTCACAAGTGAAACTCATCACTACTCCGACAAGTGAAGACTTGAATCGCTTTCCGATCGCTTTCCAGCTCTTTCGTCTGACTTTCGCTTCCCAAATTTGTCTTCTGACTTTATCACTTGGAAATCTATACATCTTATATTTCCCAGATTGGTTTGAACAACCAAAAGCAGAACAACCAGTCATTTTGTTTGGCAATAAACAACATTCCCGTACCAAGCTGACGTTCACGCACGGTGAAGTTAGACACAAAATGGCGCCACGAAATCACGTGACAAGAAATCTCGGGTCAGCGCATGGCGCAACTCTCTTTATACAGGGACTCTAACCGTACCTAGTTCAAAATGACACCATTTGAATTCTGGATGAGATTAAAATTTATAAAATTTCCTTGTTGATTAATTCGGTGAATTCCGTCTCAACTTCGGATATTTCCGGCCGTGAAAAACTATCCCCCCCCGGCCACGAGATTTCTAAGAAATAATTCTTCCTCAATTTTAGAATAAATGACGCTGTATTTCAGCCTCCGAAACGCGGTAATAAGCTTTTTTGAAATATTTTTTGAAATGCTCGAATCTCATTGGTTCCAGTGTTTGGTGACGATTTTCGTTGAAGATAACCAGGGCCCGTGCGGGCCGGGGAACGAGGTTGGTCTTAAAGGATTTTAATTACAAATTAGAGGTGCCTAAGATTGTGAATCAAAAAGAGACGGGTGAACCAAACTCCTATTGAACTTTTTCGCAATTTTTTATGCATACTTCCGCATCCGCAAGATGGCGGCCTCCATGGAGCGATTTGGTGCGTCAAAGCTTCGAAATTCTGAAAGGATTCAGCGAAATCTGGCTATTCAACATAATACGTACACGTTCATTCGCAACACCGGCTTTGCCGGCTATAAACATCCGTTGAATCATATCACATGCAAATCATCAAAATCTAAACAGTACATGGTGCCCATTTTGAAAAAAGATTGAATTCTGCAAAACAGAAGCGGCTGCTGCACGTCTTTCTCAGTCGCACGTTTATGTGTGAAGACTGCGTGCCAAATCTGTAACACGGAAGCGGCCGCTACACCTGTTTCTCAGTCGCTTTGCACACACTGCCGTGTTGCTACAGAGCTGTACGTTTATATCGGAAGAGTTCATCACACCGTCACGTCAAACACTACCGTGAACACAAACATCGTCACAATGAAAACATTGTCACAATGAAAACAGACTCACTGAAATGATTTATATTTCTTGACGCTCATTCTTACGCTCATTCTTTCGCTCATTGAACGTTCATTAAACATTAAACGTTCATTAAAGGATTGCGAAAATAAAAACGAAAAACATTACGAAATTACGTTCACACCGTCACGTCAAACACTCCCGTGAACACAAACATCGTCACAACATCGTCACAATGAAAACATCGTCACAATCAACGTTATGCAAACGCAAATGTTATGCGGGAGTCCAAACCTGAGAATGCTGCAGACCAAAACTGAAATTGGAAAAACAATATAGCCTATTTTACTCCTGGAGATCCCAGGATTAGCCACCCAAAATATTGTTGTGGATATGAGAATGGTTTTTTTTTTTGTGGTTGTAGTGTAAATTGTTGTAAAGATCACCCTTTGTAAATGTCATGATCCTTGTAAATACCTCCGTAGTGTAAAGGTCAAAGAGCGTCTTGGTAGTTATTCCATAAACACCACATTGCAGGACCCAATAAAACCCTTGTTCAGTAGCTTATATCTTATTATGTGTCTTAGGGTACGGCCGTGTCTCCCATTAATTTAAATACTCCATTGCACCAAGTGAAATAAGAGTAGATCCCCTTTCATTTCATTTCAATGGCCAACTGCATTTTGGGCGGTTTTCTTCAACCACCATTGGCCACGAGGCAAGGTTGGGGAAGAAAGGCATGCCCGCCCGTCGTCATCAAGGGTGGAGCCATAGGGTCGCGCGACCAACCAGGGCCGAGGTGAGCACACCGATGGGCGTGACCTGAAGGCCGGCGGCTTAATCGCTGGAGGCGTTATAAAAGCACGCGCACAAGAGGTCCAAGAGAGAGTGAGTTGTGAGGTCCAAGAGCGGAGCTGAGTTGTGAGGTCCAAGAAAGAGCGCGTAGATGAGTCCAAGGAAAGAGCGAGTTGTGAGGTCCAAGAGCGGAGCTGAGTTGTGAGGTCCAAGAAAGAGCGCGTAGATGAGTCCAAGGAAAGAGCTGAGTTGTGAGGTCCAAGAAAGAGCGCGTAAAAGAGGTCCATGAGAAGAGCTGAGTTGGTCGTCAGGGGTGGTCAGTGGTTGCGTTGAGTGGTTGCGTTGAGTGGTTGCGTTGAGTGGTTGCGTTGAGTGGCTGCGTTGAGTTGTCAGTGGAGAAAGAGTGGTTGGACCAAGAAAGCGAGAGGAGAGAACCCGTCACGCCAGACCCCCCACCAGCGCGTCGGCTCCACCAAGCAGTTCCGACCCGTGATCCCGCGCACACGACAGGCTCGGTGGCATCAGCGGCCGTCGAGGTCCAGCCCGATGTCCCGTGCGGGATCAAGCTCCAGCCAGCTCCGTGCCGTCCTCCCCCTCCAGCCACACACCTCCTTCCAGCCAATCCACTCAGCAATTCCCCGCGTGAGTCAGTGTCTTCGTTTGTTCTGTCCTGGGTAGTAAGTAAGCCTGTTAGATAAGTTAATAATTTGCACTGTGTCACCTGCATCTCATGTCCCTGTACATAATCGTGACTGCTCCTTTTTGCTTACGTGTACATAATAAACCCCGTTACTCTTCTGTACGTCTTCTTCTTCCTCTTTGCATTCGGTCGCTTTAGAGTTTTCCAGATTGAGCAGCTGCGGCGCGATACGGCCAACGTCTGGGTGAATCGGGTTTTAGTCGGGGAACAACTGTTCGGCCGCGGTTATACCACCACTCGGTAAAAATAACATCCTAATCCGCGGACCGTAATAAATTGGTGTCAGGAGTGGGATACGAGGCCCGAAGCGCGCTTAACGCGCTCAAAATTACGAGCTGCTGGAAATGTGTGTTTTAAAGCAAAACCCGAATTTTGAAATCGCGCCATGGCTGGTCAAGGCGACGGGATGTCGGTGGGAGAGTTAGACGGGGTAGAATCGACCCAGGACCCCAGGGAAGAAGTGGGGAAAATGGTGGAGGAGAGTAAAGAAGGTGCTGTCGTGGGGGTATCAGGTGCACAAAATGGCGCTCTCGCGCACGAGGTTTCAGGCACGCAAAATGGCGCCTTGCACATGGCTACGGCGCCCGCGACCGTAGCAGCGCCGCCGGTGGATTTGAACCCTTTGTTGCTACAAGTCGGGGTCCCTGTGCAATACTGGGTGAGCATTAAACTATTGCTAATCCAGATGGATGCAAAAATGGACGCCATGATGGACAAAACAAGGTGTGATCGGGGAAAATTGGAGGGAATAAATGACCGGGCCAAAGAAGTAAATGAGGGACGGGAGAGGGACAGAGACCGCGGGTTGGGCGAGCAGGTCCCACGGGTGCACGACGAGGTAACGCGGGTCGAGAAGCGCTGGTTGAGTGAAGCGGAGGAATGCACGGGTACAATGACAGGGGTAGAAATCGCGACCCGGGGTTTGGAAAAGCCGGCGACCGCTGAGGTAGAGGAGGGTGTTTTATTAAAGCCAGCGGTCGTCGAGGTGAATAAAGAAAAAGCAGTGCTGGGAATTAAAATTGAAGAGATGACGGAGGTAGCCCGGGAATTGCAGGGAGAAATGGAATATGTACAAAGTCCCTGCTCAAATCATGATGATGTACGCACTAACCAAATAAAGAGTTTGCAGGTGCGCGTGGAGAAGCGAATCCCCCAGGTGAGTCGTGCTGTATATTGTGCGGGTAGATTTTGCAGGAGGATGTTTGACGACAAGAGAATTGTCGCGCGATTGGGGTCAATATGGCACCCGGGCATTGGTGAAGGGTCCCGTGTGAGTGGAAATGGCACGCGTGTGAAAAAAAAGTGTGCGTCGGCGAGTGGGTGTGTTATAAAGTGTGGGAGTGAAACCGAGTGCGAGCGAGAATGCACGTCGGGGTGTACGGAGTGTACGTGCGAGGGTGAGAGTGACCCGGAGAGTGAGTTGGTGGTGGAGCGGGTGCGAGAATGCACACTTGGAATGGTCGAGGGTGTGCGAGGAAGCACACCTGAGTTAGTGGTAGCGCGAGTGTGGGAGAGCCCATGTGAGCACGTTAGTGGGTGGATGCCAGAGTGCACGCCCATGGTGAGTGTTACGGAGGACGTAACGGAGGAGAGGTGTGGACCGAGGTGTGCGCAAGAGTGTGCGCGAGAGGTGTGGTGTGTAACAGGGAGAGCATTGGTGGAATGTACGGACGGCGTTGGAACGCCAGGTTTTGTGAGGGTGAAAGGGGTAGCGTATGCATGTGAGCATGCAGGTAAAGCATCGACGGTAACCGGGTTAGCGGTTAGGGCGACGGATAGCCGATGCGAGCACTCGGGGTGCGGTGTGCTTTGTTGGGCGCGAGGCCCGGCGCGGATCGATGCTGCGTCGCTTCTCTTCGAAGTGTCGTTGCCGATTCGGGCTTGGCCCCGCCCCGCACGGTCGAGTCCGGGCCTTGGCGGGCGAGGCGACCGGTCTGGTTCAAGGGCGAGTGGGAGGAAGCGGAACGGTGCCCCCTCGTGGGGACGGGGTTCCGACCAGGGGAGATTGAGCCATCGGGCCCGGGACTGCAAGGTGCCGCGCCGAGATGGTGCGTGGAATCTCGGCCCGACCAAACCACCTCCCTTGAACCGAAAGCCGGACGGATTCAACCTGCAGGCGACCAAACCACCCGAATTCATTGCTCGGCTTTACGAAGCCGAGTTTAATGACGTCATGACGCACCGAGGCTAGGATATAGTGGACTGTGATGATGGTGATAGTGATAGTGTTTTGATCCGAAATTTAGAAAAGTGAATAGAATTGACAGCAATTGGAAAATTTTTGATTGGCTGAAATTTGACGAGCAAAATTGATAGTGGGACCTCCCCGATGTGGTGGGATGGCAACTCTGTCGTCCCTCACAACGGGGGGGGGGGGGGGGCAAAGGAGCACTAGGTTTATGGGGTGTATGGCAGTGAAAACTAGCCCGGGTGGGTTAGGATATATCGTGTGTAGGGATCTAGAGATTGACATTAGGTAACGTTAAGGTTAGTTAGTGACTGATACCTGTAGTGGGGACGCAGGTAGATTAGAGTGGATGATAATGACGTGGTATGTGCTTAGTTTAAAGGGAAGACGGGGAGCACTAAGTTAGCAGGGCAACAGGTAGTTTAGATGATGCCGTGTGAGGATTGAAAGTGTATGGTGAACAGGTGTGATTGAACAGGTGTGATTGCACAGGTGTGCAACTGGACAGGTGCATGGAGCAGTGTATGAGTGAGTGAAGGTGATGGGTGTTGTGTTGACCAAATGGTCCAGGAAGAGGAGGAGGGTGCAGGTGGCACCAGGTGTGAGTGCACAGGTGTGCAACAACAGGTGTATGGAGAATGGTTGTGTGAAATACGTGGAGTGTGGAATAAATGGTAGTGTGGAGTATATGGAGTATTGGAGTGGATGGTCGTGGAGTGAGTATGGTGGAAACAATGGAGTGGAGTGGATGGTGCGAAGGTGTGAATGGGGGAAGAGTGGACCCCCATCACGAATACCCGGGGCGGGTAGTGTAAGTGTTAGGTAGAGGGTACAGGTAAATTGTGGTTGGATATTGGCATCTGTGGTGCGGGTGAGAGAATGGTATTTGGATGGGTGCATTAGTGATGTGGAAATGGCTGGTCGTGTAGCCTGTTAGTGTGTGTAGTTGGTTTGGGCACTCCACCACTGTGAGGATGTCGGCCAGGTGAGGCTGCAGGTGGGCTCTGGGAGCCGGTAGAGTTGTGTGGATGGGGCCCGAGGATCCGGAGGACGGACCCGGGTAGCCCAGTGCCAGAGGGCACCAAGGGGTGACAGAGCCAGGAGGGGCCTTCCCCAATTAGATAGGTTAGGGTGAGGAGTTCGGTAAGCTCGGGTGGCAACTGCAGTGGTGGAGGTGTGCAGGTGGGTAGACCTGCTGGGAGAGCTACACGTCTCAGCCCAGAAATTGTGCAAGGGCACCGGGAGATGAATCGGGGGAGTGAGACCACAAATTGAGAAGCACCACAGTTTGGTCAATGGGAATTGGTTTTTAGAACGCATAGTGTAAGTTGGCCAATGGATTGGCAGGGAAAGACCCCGGGTTGTGTAAAGTGTGTTAAAGTCATTTAGAGGATAGATAGGATGAAGGATCTTCTTGCACCATCTGCATCCACTCACCTGAGATGACGTACCTCCACACCATGCCATGTTTTGATTATTAACGCACAGGTTGTAAACCTGGTGCGTTATAGCGTTTGCCTGGGAATTTCTGTCGCTCCAAAAGTGAAGCTCGTTTCTGTCGCTCAGATGTGTAACACAGTTTCTGTCGCTCAGATGTGTAAACATGACGTCATCAAATCTATATTTAGGCTAACCATGGGCTACCCCTTTGGCTGGTACGCGGCCGCTCGCTAGTACATAATATAGGATACTAGCGGGGTCACCCGTGGGAATCCCACGGGCATGGATGTGTGTGACATTTCGACATATTGAGTTCGATGCTGCACCTGCACATTCAGTTATATAAAATGGTTTAAAAAACTTTCTTCTGATATTTGTGATTTATTTCAAACAAACTGTATTTCCCATCTACACGGGCATGTATTCCTATTAACGTTATGTAAAGTACATAAATTGTGTGGATTACATCATTTGTGGATGTGATCAATTGCCAGTAACCATCTTATATAACTGAATGTGCAGGCGCAGCATGTAACTCAATATGTCGAAATGTCACACACATCCATGCCCGTGGGATTCCCGCATGGATGTGTATGGCGAATTTTAAATATATGTCGACTGTTATTTTAGGCGGTGTATTTTCGTTTATCATCATGGCGCGATTTAAAAAAATATATCTCTGCATTTTCCTCTCCAATACCTCCTCACACTTTACACACACACCGGCCCATGTTTACATATACACACACACACACATATACACCCACACACATATACACATACACACACACGTACATCGACACACATGCACACACACACACACACACACACACACACACACACACACACACACACACACGTACAGACACATATACACATATGCACATATGCAAATATGTATACACATATGTATCCACATATACACATATATACACATATATACATCTCCATACACACACACACACACACACACACACACACACACACACACACACACACACACACACACACACGTACAGACACATATACACACAAACACACACACACAGACATGTATATACACATACAACAACAACATGCATTTTAAGGCCATTTTCCCTGCTAGAGCGGGGGTTAGCCTACATACACATACACACACATATATATACACACACACACATATTCACGCGCACACACACACACACACACGTACACACGTACACACACGTACACATGTCCCACATGTATATATCCCACATCCCACATGTATATACATGTTTAAAGTGTACGTGCCCTTCCCCCCTCCCCCGCCCGGCAACGCTGGGTACTTCTGCTGGTATCGAATAAAATAAAAACGAAGAAATAGGTGGAATTGGCTGAAATTCGCTCGGTGAATTCACGCGGTGTATTCGGTTCGGCTCGGTTCACTCGGTTTAAAGAAAAAGCGATAATGTCGACATGTTGCTGTCTGTGTCATGTTGGGCGGTGTATGATACTCGTTGGCTGTTGGGCGGTGTTGTGCGGTGATATGGTGTATTTTAAAAAATATATCTCTGCATTTTCCCGCGTTGGTGACACCGAGTCGTTCTTCATCGATCGTCTCATTCATTTTGGAAATGGAAGTTTCCACGCAACGCATGAATTGTCACGATCCTCAAGAGGAATTTGTCTCGTAATCATCAAATGATAAATGGCAAGTAAATTATATTGTGGAAAATTAAAGATTTCAAATAAACCTATTTAAAGTGTATGCGCACATAACTAATAAAAAAAACGAAGAAATATCTCTCGGTAATTTCCTGAAACATATTTTACTTCCGGCTAATATGTTGAATGAAATAAAAACGAAGAAATATATGTCGGCATCATTGTTGACGTTTTTGTGACGACTATCATCAAACGAAATAGTAATATATCATAACGGAAAAGCAAAAGCGAATTTTTAATATATATCGACACATTGCCGGCGGTGTCATGTTGGGCGGTGTATGATACACCATGACGCGATTTTAAAAAATATATCTCTGCATTTTCCCGCGTGTGTGGATTGTTCTCAATTATTGCTGACACCGAGTCTAAAAGTAAAACCATCGATAAAAATGAAATCATATGGTGAGTTAGATTGGAGATAAAGGCGTGAGAGAGACTCAATGGCCTTGAAGTTACAGGCCTTTGAGAATTCATTTCGTTCTATAAACGGCAACTTTCATCGGATTTTCTTCCCGTTTTTTTTCAACCGAGTCTAAAACTATGTTAGCGACTGTGAAAAATGAAATGATATATCGAATTTGATTTGAAATAAAACTGGGGGAGAGCAAGACACCACGGGCCTACAAAACAGGACTCAAAGCTATGCGAGTTAATAAAATGGTGGATATTTGTTTATAGCCACTCCCAGAATGGGTGGAGCTATGGGTGGAGCTACTCTGCAAACCGAGTAAGCCACACCCCGGACAGACACCCAACAGATAGACAGACAGACAGACAGACAGAATCATCTACGGCTATTATAATATAGATATTTGTTATATGTTATGTTATAGGATATATAGGATATATGTTATATGATATAGGATATATATAGGATAGGTTATAGGATATATATGTTATAGGATAGGAATATAGGACCCAAATGACCCAGAGGACCCAAATGACCCAGAGGACCCAAATGACCCAAATGACCCAAATGACCCAGAGGACCCAAATGACCCAAATGACCCAGAGGACCCAAATGACCCAGAGGACCCAAATGACCCAGAGGACCCAAATGACCCAGAGGACCCAAATGACCCAGAGGACCCAAATGACCCAGAGGACCCAAATGACCCAGAGGACCCAAATGACCCAGAGGACCCAAATGACCCAGAGGACCCAGAGGACCCAAATGACCCAGAGGACCCAAATGACCCAGAGGACCCAAATGACCCAGAGGACCCAAATGACCCAAATGACCCAAATGACCCAGAGGACCCAAATGACCCAGAGGACCCAAATGACCCAGAGGACCCAGAGGACCCAAATGACCCAGAGGACCCAAATGACCCAGAGGACCCAAATGACCCAGATGACCCAAATGACCCAGAGGACCCAAATGACCCAGAGGACCCAAATGACCCAGAGGACCCAAATGACCCAGAGGACCCAAATGACCCAAATGACCCAAATGACCCAGAGGACCCAAATGACCCAGAGGACCCAAATGACCCAGAGGACCCAAATGACCCAGAGGACCCAAATGACCCAGAGGACCCAAATGACCCAGAGGACCCAAATGACCCAGAGGACCCAAATGACCCAAATGACCCAAATGACCCAGAGGACCCAAATGACCCAGAGGACCCAAATGACCCAGAGGACCCAAATGATTTTACAAAAACCATGGCATAATTTCAAATCTTGACCCGAGATGATAATTATGCTACATCATAATTTCCATGTGCCAACCTGGGCGGAATCCAAGTGGATTCACTTGTTTTTCATGTGCAAATGTTTTGGATTGTGAGATGCATCATGACGTGGGTGTGACATTGTGCTTGATGTTCCATCTCTTCCTCCTTATGAGGATTGATGATGAATTGGGTGATGGCAAATTTTGAAGTAGAGGGATTGTGGTGACGAATTTGGTATAGGAGAAATATGGGGAAGACGTGACAGTAGTGACGAATTTGTAAAGGTGTAGATTTTGTACATATGGGGTAAGGGCAAGGGTAGTGTAGGTGACGGGGGGGGGGGGGGGGGGTGACGTACGGTAGGGACAAGCTTTCTCACTTCGCCCTCCGTACGCATTTCGCCTTGCATTGCCTTATTGATGTGTACCCTTGTGACCTTACCCCTTGCTCATTTGTCTTCCCCCTTTTGTCTCCCACATGACCTGTGCGCCATTGGGCGCCGAGGGGAGCGTGCTTGAGTCGGCCATTGTGCGCCCGGAATTCCCAGAACCAGCTGTCTGCATCGATGCACCACATTATGGACCACATGCCTGTGGCCGAGCACCACTGATGGACCCCATGGGTTGGGGCATGGCCCCTCTGCTGTAACCGGCCATGAGGGCCCGAAATCTTGCTGGCGGACCTTGGCCACAGGGCACCGATGCTCCACAGGTGAACCACACTAGTCGGCCCTGTGGCCCCTTGGCAACTCGGCCCACTCTGCTGGCATGCCCTGCTGCCACACCCCTTGGGCCTGCCATGCTGCCACACCCCTTGGGCCCACCCTGCTGCCATGCTCCTTGGGCACGCCCTGCTGCCATGCTCCTTGGGCACTCCCTGCTGCCACACCCCTTGGGCCCGCCCTGCTGCCAGGCTCCTTTGGCACGTCCTAGTGCCACACCTCTTGAGCCCGCCCTGCTGCCATGCTCCTTGGGCATGCCCTGTAGCCACACCCCTTGGGCCCGCCATGCTGCCATGTTCCTTGGGCCCACCCTGCTGCCATGCTCCTTGGGCACGCCCTGCTGCCACACCCCTTGGGCCCGCCCTGCTGCCATGCTCCTTGGGCACGCCCTGCTGCCATACCCCTTGGGCCCACCCTGCTGCCACGCCCCTTGGACATGCCCTGCTGCCATGCCCCTTGGGCACGCCCCTAGCCTAAATCTTTTGCGCCCATGTTTTGTGTCGTGAAAAGTTACCCCCCATGGACCTCCTCTTCCCCCTCCAAGTCATTTGCTTCGGCAGTCCATGAGGTACAACCAAAAAAAACAGACGTTCACAAATATGGTTATAGATTACTTGCTTCAAGTGATGGTGGTAATTTAAATCAATGAAGCCAAACGGATATAATGTAAACATAATAGTAAAGGCCTGAGATACCAGAACGACTGTGAAATAGTGTTAAAAAAGGGGGTGAGAGGTGGGAGGCGTCGAGGGATGGACGAGTGAGGCTACGTGTGGAGATGTATACAAAGTAAATGTAAATCAAAGTGAAAGCAAACGAAGTACTAACTTATGTGCTTGGTAATCCAGTTTCTTTGGTGTGTTCCTGCATGAGGGGGACAAACGCTCGTGGTAAGTCAAGCACCACCTCTGTGAGAGATACAACAGATTCCTCCACATGCCATGCCTCCAAAATCCTCCTGCGTTCACTGGGGCTTGCACCCAAAACGCTGGTATTATCCCACAGGGGAACATGGCCAGCCTTCAGACCATGTTTGGCAATGGCAGATCTCTTTGGATAGTTGCATTCCAAGGCCTTGCGATACTGGTTGACACGTTGTAATGTTCTCTTTGTCTCTCCAATATATTCAGCCCCGCAAACACAGGGAACCCTGTACACCACCTCTTCCCGGTCATTCCTGTGAAGCTTGTCCTTGACCTGTTTTAGTGCCTGTCTCATGGTGAATATAGGTTTGTAACTTACCCTCACACCTGCCAATATTCTTTTTAAAAGGAGGAACGTAGGTTGAACTCGCTGCTCGCTGAAATTAAAAGAACAGGTCGTCTGTCGGCGACACAATCCAAACAATTATACAGCAGCAGTGGAGTTTCCCCCAGGGCATACGGGCTGCCTAAAGTACACAAGGAAGGGGTTCCACTACATCTCATTGTCTCACGCATCAATGGACCATCCTTTGCTTTGGCCAAGTTATGGAAGAGTTGGAGGAACGTACAATTCCATCCTCATAACACAGCCAAGTGCATGGTATCGTTACGTGGACGACACGTTTGTCATTTGTCTCAGCGAGTCAGTTACCAACATGCATGAGGCTATTGGAAAAACTATTCCTTCCATCAGTTTCACCCTTGAAAAGGAACGGAATGGATCCATCGCCTTCCTGGACACCAGGGCGACCAAGGGTCCCAGACGAAATTTGAACATCACTGTTTACAGGAAACCCACTCACACTGACCGGTACTTGGATTTCGACTCTTGCCATCCCATAGACCACAAACCAGCTGTTGTGCACACCCTCCTAAAAAGATCACGCGATTTACCATCGACAATCAAAGATAAAAGGAGAGAGGTAAAACATCTACAAGGCGTTCTGAAGGCCAATGGCTACCCTGACAGATTACCACCAAAAGGGATGTGATCTTGGCGAAGCCTCGCAGCAGGACTGTCTCCTTTTATCACCCCTTCATATAAAGCTCGTGTGCTTCATATAATGCTGGGTGCCAATTTGATTCATACAGATGCATGAAGAAGTAAATGTATTTTATTTGCCAGATGTAGGGCACCGCTTTATATGAACTTTTCTGGAGCATGACTTGGTTCCTCCTAAGTACACAAGAGCAGTACAGCATTCACACGTGATTTTTTTGAACCCCCCTTAATTTCTATACTTTTCCACATGGCACATACCCTTATATAAAGGGGCCTTTTCTATGCCCCTGGCATTTTACCCACTAATGCCCCTTTTTTGCTATACATTGCCACCTGGCACATACATACCCTTGTATAATGGGGCCTTTTCTTTGCCCCTGGCATTTTTTACAAGATACATTTCAAATACAAACAAAATGTTTGTGTTCATTGCACAAGAGTTTATTCAAGATGATACAAAAGACTTGAAAAACTAAGAGGAAAATATTCAACCCAAATGGGATTTGAACCGACATTCTCCAAACTTGGAGAATCTGTTGCATTTATTCCTTTGGCCATGGAACCAGCATGTTAGAATATTTTAAAACGGGAATAAAGTGTGTATGTATGTATATTTATAGATAAAATACACCAGGAGAAGCCCACAAACGAATATTGAGTCCCCATGTTAAAAATTGCACACAGAGAAGCCATCCCATATAAGGGAAGGGGCACTTTGCGCCTCCCTTTGATTATTCAAGGCGATAGAAGATACTTCAAAAAGTGAGTACAAAATTTTTTATTCAACTCAGATGGAATCGAACCTGCATTCCCCAGCTTTGGGGTCTAATGCTTTATCTCTGAAGCCATTTTTAAGCCACCGCATTTTTGCTTTTGTACCTCCGCCAATAGCGAGACGACATAATATTCGAGAAGCCACCACATCTCGTGATCATTGTGTGGCCATTGGCAAATCAAGGGTGGGCCGTTATGATGTTTGTTTCTTCCCCTCCACTGCCAAACTCTGGAATTCTTTACCTTCCCACGTCTTTCCAAACACTTGTGATCTTCCACATTTCAAAAAGCAGATTTTCTTCTTTCTCAAAAACTCTTCGACTATTCTCTCCTTCACTTTTCCATCAATGCAGCTCTTTTATTTAGGCATGGCCTCAATGAGGATTTTACAGTCCATGCCTGGAGCCTTCAACGTAAAATAAAAACATTTGATTTGTGTCATTACATTTTGAAGAGTTATAAAGTGTATATATATTTTCATATATTTATATATATTTAATTTTAAAGCAAAAACTGCAGGACGTCGGTGGAATTTGTTTCGAATGCCATTAGCTAGAACTATTGGCCGATGTATATTCCAAGTTTCAGCGAGTTTCAATGTATAGTCCTTGAGATATGAGCGCCAACACATTTTGTGGCGGAAGGACGGACGGACCAAAATTATTCAAAAACCGAAAATAGTACAAACGCAACCAATGCATCGTTTTAAAGGTAATTTTACTGCTCATCTATCAACATCACTCTCAAGGGTGAAAACTCGTTTGTTGAAAAAAGGACCCATGTGACGCCAACTGCAAACCGCCACTTGCCAACTGGTGAACTTCCAATTATTCCCTCATCCTCACAACAAGGTGAGTTGTTGTTTCGCTCTTTGTTTGGGATCAAACTGCTTTGAGCTCCCAAGGTTGATGAAAACGAAACTTTCTACCGTCAGATGTTTAACCACGACAGACCGGAAAATGGGTTTTATCGCGTGATGATGATGAGGAGGTCATTTGGCCCGTTATTGCCGTGTTGCACTCCCAAGTTAATTTCTTTAAAAACCCGACATAATTTATTGACCACACCTTCACTCCTTTACAGCCTTTACACCATTTCCACCCCTTAGACCTTTTCCACCCCGACGAACCCTCTCGACCCTTTTCACCCCTTATGCCCCTTTGGCCCATTACACTCCTTTAGACCTCTTTGACCCTTTACACCCAAAAGACTCCTTTGACCCTTTACACCCCTTTCGAAACCGTTGACCCTTTACACCCCTTCAGACCCCTTTGTTTCTTTTTCTTTTTGTATACACTAGGGCATGCCCGTACTATATCTATATCTAAAATTATATCCCCCCCTCTATTTACATGAAATGGTTTGGTCCATGAAATGTTTTGGTCCATTCGCAACGCCAAAGCGAACGGCGAACGCTTTACATGAAATGGTTTGGTCCATGAAATGTTTTGGTCCATTCGCAACGCCAAAGCGAACGGCGAACGGCTTGCGAGTACAGTGACAATCCCCCCCCCCCCCCCTCCTCTATTTACATGAAACATGACATGAAATTTGTCCGTTTAATTAGTTTTAAAACATAGTTTAACGCCAACATATGGCATGCACGTACCCGTACTATCCGTAATGGCGCACGCTCTCACAGGAGCTCCGGAAGGTCGTATATCGCAGTTACGATGAATCGCAAATTAGTTTTTATTAGTTTTATTATTAGTTTTAAAACATAGTTTAACGCCAACATAGCGCCAACATAGTTTGCAAACGTGAAATAAATGAATACGCTCTCAAATGTGCCATCCGAGGCAGAGTGTGTTCGCCACGTTCGGCACACGCGATAGCTCGCTGCTCTCTGATTGGTTGAATCGTTTTTTGGACATAGCTCGGTAAGTAATTGTCCGATTAATATGAAACCTTGAAAAGGCACATCCTCGGGTCCCCAGCAATATACCTGGCAAGTTTAAAGTATATCGGACCCGTGGTTGTCGAGAAACAGCGGTCACAGACAAACAAACACACAGAGATTACTGGAATTATAGATAGAAAATCGAGGCTCTTGTGAGAACTACCATTAATCACAAAAAAAAAACGTACACAAAAACATACAATAAAGGGCGCGGGAGACAAGATAGGGAGAGAGAGGGAAGCACACAAGCACAATCGTTGAGAACAGGGACATTTGGAGATCTGTGGGTGGGAGAGGTCTTGGGGGGGACAAGACATGGTAAAGGGGGGAGGGGATGGGTGGGAGATGTATAAAACACATGGACACTGCCAGGACTTCCAAGAAAGAAGTCAGTATTTCAAAAAAGGGGATCTGGGGTGAATTAATGGGTGTAGAAAAGATAGAGGTTATGGATGGGGAAAGACAACAGATGGTGGTGAACAGCTGTTTTAAAGACCTGGAGGGAGGAGTGGGATTGAAGTGAGTGATGGAGTTTGTTCCAGAGGTGAGAGAAAAGAGGATGAAAGAGTGAAGGTGAGCAGTGGGTCTTCATTTCGGCAGTTTCACCAGAGGAGGGTTGCTGGAAGATCTTGTGCGACCTGCAGGAATATTTGGGGGACAGAGCACAGACATAGATGGACTCTCTCGGAGGTGGTAGTAGACAGAAAGTCCACCAACGTGCCTGCGGTGAGTGAGTGAAAGGCCCTCAGAGTTAGCTTCATCCCGGGAGATTCCAATGATTCTGAAAGCTTTCGTTTCAACAGCGTGAAGCCTAGCGAGGTGTAAGGCAGGAGCACCAGCCCAGAGGAGAGCGCAGTATTCCAATGAGCTGCCGATGAAAGCCTTGTATGTGGTAAGGAGCTCAGGTGTGCCAAGGAAGGACTGAGCATGACGGAGGATGCCCAGTCGGCGACTGGCTTTGGAGGCCAGTTTGGAAATATGGTTTCCCCAGGAAAGATCATGGCAGATAGTGAGACCAAAAAGCTTGAGTGACATCGTGAGAGTGTGAGATTTGTCAGGATTGAAAGACATGTTCCACTTGTTTGACCACTCTGTGATTTTGTCCAGGTCTGCAGAGAGTGAGGGGGCTGCAGACTGCCGATCTGAGGGATGGGATGTGGAGCGGCAGAGAGTGGAGTCATTAGCAAAGAGATAGAGAGGATTTTCCAGAGAGTCGGATAGATCATTGATGAAGACCAGAAAAAGCACAGGGCCCATAACACTGCCTTGGGAAACTCCAGCCTGAACAGTGTTGAAGAATTTTATACTTTTAATTCTCCATTTTGTCGTAGTTTACATGAAGCATTCATTTCCTTCAGAAGAGAGAGAAAACCATCTCGGCATGACTTTTAATGACATCAGGTATACACGGATATTTAAACACTCCAGCAGTTGCAGGACGAAGTGATCCAGCTCATTATTTCTGCCTGAATCCTTGTACACAAATCATTTATGGAGTCTTCAGTTGTTTACCTCCTGGGGTTGGTTGTGTGAGTTTGAAATTGCAAGGCAAGAGGTTGGGAGGAGGAAGGTGGCGGAGGCCAGGGGCCTTGTGGAGAAACTGACACTGACATCACACAGGACATGAGACAACATCATTCTCCAAGGTCCGCATTTCCGAGATTTTAGTTATAAACATCCCGTTCTCCCTCCATAATACTCGGCCAAGCTGCCTGACTTCAAAGGGAGACAGCCTTGAGTCGCCCGACTTACTGCCGTCTCGTATGAGAGCATTATAGACTTGTTCGCATCTGATTACAGCATGTCGAATTGAAAATCCATTTCGCATGATGTGTTATTCCGACAGTTGATCTATCCCAATATATCTAAAAAGGTTGCCCTTAAGAGAAAACAGCATTCGTGTAACTTTTATTGAACTGGCTGCAAATGATTGATCTGTGGGCTGATTGGTCCGGAGTTGCAAGGATCTGTTTTTGCACATTTTTGTGTAAAGCGGGAATGTTGGTTGGTTTCCAAGCTGATGGCAGATGACCTTGAGCAAAAGAGAGGGTGAAGAGAAAAGACAGAGGGTGAGATAGAGCGGCAAAGCAGGATTTTAGGACCTGTGGGCTGATGCCGTCAGGTCTACTTGCAGAGTCGGAGTCGAGGATTGACAGAAGCTTCTCCACCTTGTCAGGAGAGAAGGACACAGCGTCCAGGAGCAGCTGGGTACGACTGGGTAAGGTGGGTACAGAGAGAGACGGGTTTGGGACATAATATTTTGAGGCAAACACAGAGTTGAGGCATTCAGCTTTTTCATGTGCGGAGTCAGCTGTGTCGCCGTTTGAGGTAAGGGAGGAGATGGAGGGGAAACAAACACCAGAAACAGATTTGACCAGACACCACTAGGATTTGGAGGAGGGATACAGGTTCTTCTTTTCAAACATCCTTTTCTACGCCCCTGGCATTTTTCCCAAGAATTCCCCTTCTTGTAACATGTTATAATGATAAGGTGGTGCAAGAGCCGCTGGATAAAATGGTGGTAAACCTGGAATTTGTTTTTATTGTACTCCTTCAAACCTCTTTAAACCTTCATTGAAGTTGAATTACAGTATATACTTGAATATGCATAACACAAATCGCTTTCATAATACTTTCAAGACCCATGATATATATCAATATTTAGCATGAGAGGACCTGGCATGTAAGAGGGACAGGATTGGGGTGAAGAAGACTCTGCCAATATGATGATGCCTCTTCCCCCCCCTCCATAACCTCTATCTTTTCTACCCCCGTTAATTCACCTCACATCCACTTTTTTGAAATACCGACCTCTTTCTTGCTCATCACAATCTAGCTGTATGTATGATATGTATGATATGTATGTCTGCTCATCAGCTGCTCATCACCATCTATTATCTTCCCCCATCCATAACCTCCATCTTTTAGACCCCGTTAATTGACCCCAGATCCACCCTTTTTGAAATACCGACTTCTTTCTTGGAAGTTCTGGCAGTGTCCATGTGTTTCATACCTCTCCCACCCCCCAACCCTTCCCATGCCTCGTCCCCCCAAGCCATCTCCCACCCACAGATCTCCCATTATCCCTGTCCTCTGCTGTTGTACTTGTGTGCTTCCTTCTCTCTCCCATCTTGTCTCCCGCTCCCTTTATTATATGTTTTATGTGTCCCTTTTTTTTTAATGAGTAATGTTAGTTCTTACAGGAGCCTCGATCTTGTATGCAAAAAAAAGAAGAAAAAAGGGGTCTGAAGGGGTGTAAATGGTCAGAGGGGACTAAAGGGTGTAAAGGGTCCAAGGCTGTGTTCCGCAACCTATTTATCCCAGGACCCAATAAAAAAACCCAGGCATCCAGTCGCGACCCATCAAACCCAACAAACCGTCACGGAAATATCGATTGCTTGTGACGTTAATATCTTGGTAAGGATTGGGTTCATCATCTTTGTTCAGTAGTACAATT
The DNA here is from genome assembly GCF_964187855.1 of Myxine glutinosa. Taxonomy (NCBI): domain Eukaryota; kingdom Metazoa; phylum Chordata; class Myxini; order Myxiniformes; family Myxinidae; genus Myxine; species Myxine glutinosa. The sequence goes on from NC_136261.1 coordinate 394,508,863, forward strand.
CATAATTGAACAATAAAGCAAAGTGACGACAATCATACCAAACACTGTCCTTATTTAGTTGTTATTTTGTACGGATCTCCACGACCATGAGGAGAGAGAGAGCGAGAGACCACGCCCCCCTTGAGAATGAGCAGTGACTTCGATCACAAACACCGCCCACTTGATATTGTTACGGATCTCAGAGACGGCACTCCCCTTAGCAAGGGGGGGTTAATCTCCTTGGCCTGTTAAGCTTGCCGTCTCTAGTCCTGGTACTTATAATGCTCCATTGCCGGGTGAAATTGGTCAGGGTTATTGGTCAAGGTGTTCTCCCGAATACCTTTCCCAATCCCTGCGCAAAGCAGGGAGACAAGTACCACTCGAACCCCGCACAAGATGGTATTTGCCGAGCGGTTTAGAAATCCGCGATTCGAGCCGTTAGCAATCGACTAACCCGATTCTGAGCGTTGGCCAAATCGTGCCACAGGTACCAATGGGGAAAAGACTAAAGCGACCGGATGAGAGGAAGCCAAAGAACCAAAAAGGTTAAAGGAAGAACACAGGTTTATATCTATACTAAAAGAGGAAACGAAAGAAGGGCATTTACAAGTAGGAAAAAGCAGATACACAGGGTAAACCTTATGCCTAGGTCACACATAGGCGGATATTTTGTTGACTACCGGCGACTGCCGGCGATCAAGAATTTTCGGCGACTACTGGCGATGTCGGGTGGTAATGTGACAGACCATCAATATCAGGCGGCAGTATGGCGACTGCAGGCGGCCACATTGCGACTGCATTGCGACGACGCCCCGAGTGGGATGGCGACTGTTGAAGATCGACGACGACTGCATTGCGGATGCACGGCGGCAGCGTGGCGACAGTCTGGCGGCTAGATTATGACAGATGGCGGATCGCGGCGACTGCATTGGGGCCGGGTGGCGGTTTACTCCGACATCCGAAAGACTGCAATAAGACCGCCGGCGATTGCAGACGATTCACACAACTTTTTAAATCTTTATTTCTCTATTTTACATTTCACTTTATTCATTTCAATGATGTATGACATGAAGCATAAAGATGTTTGATGTACAATAAGAAAGTTAATAAAGATGTATCATTGTAATGTAATAATCAAACTTTTCTGCAGGGAGAGAGAATGGAAATAAAGTCCAACAAATTATTTCCACTGGTCCCAAGTCCCATAAATAAAGTTTCCAAAGGACCAAAGTCCCAAAAATAAAGTTCCTAAAAGTCCCAAGTGCGAAGTGCCAAGTAGAACAAGTGCCAAGTGCGAAAGAACAAGTGCGAAGTGCCAAGTGCGAGTGAAGGAGCTTTATCCAAACAATAAAGCCATATCCTTGTCGGCACCACAGGACCTCAGTCCACGGAGACCCTCACACCATCCTGTCTTGCCATGGAATCGTGGTATTGAAGGAGTCTGGGCTCCAGCAGAATACGGACAAAAGGATGGCAAGGCACAAACTCGTCCGAGAAGATGTTTATTGGTAAAACCAACTCGGGAACACTGTAAAGCCCGTTTATCGGGCTGCCTTATAAAGCAAAACCAAAAACCCAAACCCAAACCGAAAGCCACGCCTCTCAAGCGAGGCGTGCTTCGGTGGTCACGTGATCCACAGGTGTAGCTCATTATACCCGCATGCGCGGCACGCTTTGGCGGTCACGTGACCAGCCACTCTGGCGCCGGGGATCCCCGCTGGTGACGTCACCGGCTGGAGCAAGGAGATTCTGATGCCGGTCTTGCTTGGGGGAACCATGGGTCGCTACAGTATGTCGTAATGCAGTCGCCAGGCAGTCGTATCTCTGTCGCCAATAGCCGTAACTCGGCCGCCACTAGTCCTACTGCTGTCGTCGTCAGTCTCCCATAGCCGCAGGGGAGACGTGACAGTTCTTCTGTAGTCGATATGCAGCCACAACAGTGTCGGCCCATAGTCGGGAAGATGCCGCAGGAAGGCCGTATGGCATTCGCATCTCTGCCGTGCTAGCTGGTGGGGCGATTGCGGAAGACTATGAGCGACTGGGTTGCGGCCGCTTTACGCTCTTATTACGGATACCGACGACAGCATGGCGGTTCCATCACGACAGCATGGCGGATTTTTTTCCATTGCGACTGAGCGCGCCGTTTTTAAACATTTAAAAAACTTTTTGGCCCCTTTATGACTCTTGCCGACTGCAGGCGACCTGGGGAGGATAACCACGACTACAGGCGACCATCCATTACGGTTTCATTACGATTGTCGGCGGATGGTGGCGATTTCTTCAGTCGCCAGTAGTCGCCGACAAATCCGCCTATGTGTGACCTAGGCATTAAAACAGTCTTAATTATCAACGCCCAGGACAAACACACAGACTTACACGAAAGGGGAATAGCAGGCAGGAATAACTGGAAGAGGGAGAAGGTCCAGGCAGACGGTATGCGTCGAGGTCCGGCTCCAGGAGTCGACTCACGTCGTGGCAGGAAAACCCTGGCAGGCAGCGAGCGCGTATCGTTGACCGTGAGCGGACGTTGCATATAGCGGTGGGACTGGGATGCTCCGTATGTAATAAATGGCTCGTGCCAACGCTCTCTCTCTTGAACAAGATGGGGGAGATGCCAGTTCGTATCGCACTCCAGCTCCTTCTCTTCTCATCTGTACCTTCTCACTCGTCTCTCGCAAGCAGTCCCTCGCAGCCGCTTTTATTGCCCGTGTAGGAATCAAGCCGCCGGCTCTGATGACACGCCTTCCGTTTGGCTCACCTCGGCGCTGGTTGGTCGGTAAGGGCTCGCTGACTCCACCTTTGCTGACGAGTCGACGTGCCACACCTTGTTCTAGTGGCTCTGCCCCCTTCTTCCTCGGCTTGACCGCATGGCTTATGGCGGCGTGGTGCCAGCAAGAGCAGCCCCATGCAACGGCGGCGAACACGGCTGGCAAGCGAGGTCCCACAATTTGGAGAGAGCAAAATGGACGGAATGAGGCCTATCTTATTTGATTAATGCAACGCAGATTCAACTATTGTGAACAAATCCTGAACTGAAACACATAATAATGAAACAAGTGAATCCACTTGGATTCCGCCCAGGTTGGCACATGGAAATTATGATGTAGCATAATTATCATCTCGGGTCAAGATTTGAAATTATGCCATGGTTTTTGTAAAATCATTTGGGTCCTCTGGGTCATTTGGGTCCTCTGGGTCATTTGGGTCCTCTGGGTCATTTGGGTCATTTGGGTCATTTGGGTCCTCTGGGTCAGTAGGTGATAAATGTTGCTTCTGGGACACCTCCGTTTAACATGGGAAATCCCTATCTAATGTCATTTACCCCCCTGTTTTTAAAAAAATCATAAACACCTCTATTTCTCCCTCTATGAACCTATAATCCTTCTCGCCTTATGAACCTATAATCCTTCTCGCCTTATGAACCTATAATCCTTCTCACCTTATGAACCTATAATCCTTCTCACCTTATGAACCTATGATTTTCTTCCTTTATGAATCTATAATCCTTCTAGCCTTATGAACCTATGATCCTTCTCACTTACATGTAATTTTTACCCTATTCCCCCCACTCTAGCCCCTTAATGTAGTTCCTTAGACCACTCTACTAATGAGCCTATAAATATATTATCTCTTTCTAACTTTTTAAAGAGTTCCATTCTCCTATAGAACTCATCACCATCAAGTATATTTATAAAGTATACAGGTTCCTTAACCTTTTGTTGTGAAAGTATAAAGTGGTATGTTTCACGGAGGGTTCTTGTTTGACCTCCTCCTCTCCCACATACCATTTTAAAATTATAATATTTATTATCCGATTGATAACCATTAAAGTTCTCACTCCACTCTAATATATTTTTCTTCCCACCCTCCATTACCCCACTTAACAAATGAATACGTTTATCCGTCTTGAGAACCTTCTGACCAGTGATTCTCTCAACCTCTTGAATCTGATATTTTTCACATTCGTTATGTTTTCCATTTATATACCAAGGTTGATTACACCTCCACTCTTTAGTCTGGTTGATACTTGGTTCTATCATTTATATAATAGTAAAAAAGGTGGCGGTAGCCCGTTAAAATCCCTAACCCCCCTTTTTAACTTATCACTTATATATATATATATCTTATATACTTATATAACCATAAGGGAGACGATCAATTCCATTTTCTAAAATAAACCTCTTATCATCAAAAGCCCCCAATGCTTTCTTATGTGTGGGCGGGGTCTGTGTGGGTGTGGTCTGTGTGGGTGTGGTCTGTGTGGGTGTGGTCTGTGTGGGTGGGGTCTGTGTGGGTGGGGTTTGTGGGTGGGGTCTGTGTGGGTGTGGCTTATGATTTTTTTTTTTTTTTTTTTTTTTTTTTTTTTATTACTACTAATTAAATTAGCTAATCTGGGTGGATGAAAGTATGGATGGTTGTTGTTTAATGAATTATCAGTTTTGTTTTTTGTAATTCTTGTGAGTAAAATGAACCCAAGATTTCTTCCCAATTCATATCATATAATTTGTAAGTCCAAGGCATAGTATCCATTACATCAACGATTTTGAATAATTCATTAGTCCATCTCTTTGTATAACCTTTCTCAAAATGACTTTTCCATCTGTATATTCTTACAATATCACCAACTTTGAACTTGGGCTTTCTCAAATTAATCTCCTTTTCATATTCTAATTTTGTAAATGTTTCTGATGGTTTTGATTTTGTTGATGAATGAACTGTATTATTGTAATTATCTACAATATCCTGAATAAAATACACCCATTTTTGGGAACCGAGTTGTGTGAATTTTTTATATAATTTCTCTTTTAAAGTACGATTAAAACGCTCAATAACAACTGCTTTTCCTTCATTAAAGGTGCTGTATAATTTAATACCCTCCCCCTTAAGAAATTTCATAAATATTTTGTTATAGAACTCTGTTCCCTCATCGGTCCACAGTTTCTTTGGTTTTCTTTTACTTTTATTAAATATCTGTTGGAAGGCTAACTTCAGAGTATAACCTCTCTTGTTTTTCAAAGGAACAACCCAAGCAAATCTACTCCTCAAATCAATAACGGTTAAAGCATACTTGTATCCCTTATCATTTTTTAGTTCGATTAAATCAGCGGACCATATGTGGTCGGTGTATTTAGAATAAACTTTCCTTCTTTTAAACTTTGTGATTATAGGTTTATGTAATTCATCAGCCAAAAGCTCCTCAGTCTTGATGACATCATGAGAGCCTAATAGTTTTTTGAGGGTGAATAACCAAGGCCAAGTTTCAATTTAGCATTTATCAAATTTCTCACAATAAACCTATCAACTTTCTCTCTCAACGTTGGATTTTGTATCAAAGACAAATTATACAACATTTCTCTGTCGGCTTTATGTTTTTCAGTCAATGTAGTGGTTTTCCCATAAGCAATATCATGCTTCATACACACTTCATCAACCCTATTTGTAGGTTTAGACCAAGGTTTAGGATTGTCAGCCTCATCTAATCTTTTATCCAAGTTTGTTCCTGGGCCACAGAAAGAATACCCTGGAAGGTGTAATTCCCCTGGAATTCCAGTTGTTGTAAATTTGCTACCTGACAAAAACTTTTGTATGTCTCCTCCACTTTTAGGAGAGATGAATTGACACTTTTTAGAACCACACACTTGACATATTCCTTTTTGATAAACTCTATTATTTTTAGCTTTAACATAAGAGATATTTTTAGATTTAGTTTTCTTTTTACATTTGAGACAATAACTCATATTTATTTATGAGAAAAAGTTCTACATAGTGCCAAAACCTTTTTGGTTTTCAACATATACATTTCTATCTTGATTTTTAAAACATAAAGAATCCTTAGAAATGACTTCACTCTCTCCTCCATTTATTTACAAATAAAACTAACTAAAGTCAATAACACCAACATCATCAACTATATGTTGTATATCTGCGCTCTGAATTCATTATAGCAAATTTAAAAACCAATAAGTTCGGAAGAGTCATTAATTCTTTATTTTCCTCTTCAGTGCGTTGAGATTTATTTATTTGTCGTAATACCTTCAATCTTTCATTAATCTCAGGAATGGTCATATTTTTATATTTTTCCTCCCTCTCCTCCTCCTCCTTTTTCTCCCTTTCCTCCCTCTCCTCCTTCTCCTTTTTCTCCCTTTCATCCTTCTCCTCCTTCTCCTTTTCCTCCCTCTCCTCCTTCTCCCTTTCCCCCTTCTCCTCCTTCTCTCTTTCCTCCTTCTCTTCTTCAACTCCTTCCTCCTTCTCTTCTTCAACTCCTTCCTCATCCCTTGCTACCCTTGAGTTTGAACCCCAAAGAATATTATACATATACTCATCTGGATTTTGAGATATTCTTGTATCTATAATTATTTTTCTCATAATAGGATACCAATAAGATTTGTTGACGATTTCTAAAAGAGTTTTATATTTCATAACTTTGAGAAGTTCATTTTTATTTAATATTTTAAACAAGTCTCTATTTGTGGGTTTAACAATATCAGTATAAGGCCAGTTTTTAATGACAAAATTCCCATGTATATGCTCCAAATCATAAGGTATGTAATACCGAGCACCCTTTTCTTGTAGGTATCCTTGAATACAAAAATTATAATTCTCTTGTAGTCTTCTTCCTGCCATTTATGTATCAGAAATATATGTGAGATTAATATTATGACAGGTAATACCACCCCATCTTCCCACTACCAAATCGGTTTGTATTCCTCGGCTTTCTATCCTTATCTCATTACCTTCCTTCTTTGTCATGCGAACCATCGCTATACTATCATATATTTTTCTTTTCTTAAAATCACGTATTTGTTGTTTGCTAATTGTACTTCCACATAAATCCTTATCTTCACCAAGTGGATAATATTCTTCTTTACGAGACTGATTTAAATCATGTAGGTCTTCTATGTTTATTGAAAAAGACCAATTATACCCTAAATCAGACATATCATACCCCCATTTATTAATTCGCATATTAACTAAATGTCCTTCTTTATAAAATTCAATTGTAAGCAGGTAGTTAAATTCAATGAGGAAAGGTGTATGGTCAGTATAACCAGGTGTTGTGGTTGTAAATTTTACTTGTTTAACAAAACGTGCTGTTTTCTTTAAAAATATATATTGTGATAAATCACTTAATCTAATTAAGTCATTCGCATCTGTAGGGTTTGGATAATTGATTAATTTATAAGTATTCTTCATATTAATATTTTTACTTACACTATATTTTTGTCGTTCAGCCTGTGCCTTTGTATAATAATTTGATAAATCAATATCCTGAGAGGATTTTCCAAAGATAGAACCATCTTTTCCAACATAAGTCATTTATATTAGATTAAAAATGATATCATAAAAATTTTCATTATTGTTGAGTTTAAATAATACATATAAACATAATTGACCACAACATTTAGAATTAATTTCTTGAACTTGAAATGTTTGATAAACACCATTCTGTAAGAATTGTATTACTTCAACAGGTGGTGGCATACCATAACTATCAAAATAATATTTATCCTGACTATTATGAATACAAACCCAATGAGAACCATTCTGTGTGTCTAAATTCATAATAATATTCTTTGTATTCTTATTTATATGTATTAATTCATCTCTCATACAAATAACCACATTATCAATTTTTAGTGTTTTACAATACTTAGCGAGTTCTATATTTGACGTTGTATTCTTTCCAAATTGTTTAAACCATTTATCCATTTATTTATGAGAAAGATACAATCCATTACCCTGTTTAGTTAGTTTAACACCCGCTTGAGCGATAGAGGAAAGCATATCTCCAACTAACAATCTAGCTTTATCAGGTAGACTTTCAAGTTTTTGAGCAAAATCTACAATTACACCACTTCCACTAATTTGTTTCTCCAACTCCTTGTTATGTCTTTCCAATTCTTTTTGAGCTTTTAGTTGTGCCTTCCTTTCGTTAGCAGTTTTTATCACTGCTGAAATACCACCAGTCAATGCTCCCGCCGCACTTAAACCAGCAAATAAAGGAATTAGAAATGGGAGAAATCCTCCTCTTGACTTGTCTATTGAATATTTCTTTAACATAGGTTTTGTCATTTTAATTTTAAGTGATCCAACATCATTTAGTGTTTTCACCTGCTCTCTTGTGAGTAAAACATCAATTCTTACAGCTCCTTTTCTTTGAAATGTATTAACATTAATAATACAAGGCTTTTGATTTTGAATACAAGATGTTAATTTATCAAGATTGATTTGATTAACATATACCCCTACCATTTATTTATGAGAAAAAACCTATGTGATATTAATCATAACACCATTATCTGTATTAATCTGTAATTCTGTTTCCTCCAAAAGCAAACAATAAGCATCAACTTCTTCATTCTCTCCTCTTTCAATGTATAGAGAAGTATCCACTCTATTAGACTTTATAGTTTCCTTTTGAGAACTCAGGTCAATTGTGTAGATTGTATAAAGTTTTTGAAACGCAACCATATCCAAAATAGGTTCATTATTACCGTTGCTTTCACACACCTTTTGGTAAGACTTGTAGGCTTCCGCATAATCATTTTTTTCCCAATCAATTTCCAATCTATCTCGCGGATAAAATGTCCCATCAAGAGAAACCCGAAGTTGTTTCACCTTAGCATTATCACTCAGGGCATTATTCTTATTAGTACCGTCCTCTCCATCTGGTTTCTTAAAAATGAGCCATAGGTATCGTGGCTTTCCTTCAAGAACACCCAAATTCCAAGTGTAGGTAGTGTGTTCCAGTTTAACGTGTTGACATCTTCTTTTAAGGTATGATACATTTAGCGGTTTCTTTGAGTTAAGTCTTCTATTTAACATCTCTTCCGTTTTAAGATTAGGAGTATATTCACTAATATACCAACACAAATCATTAATAACAAATTTATTATTGTCGCCAAAAGCATTTTCAACCCCAAAAAGCAACCTATTTACATTATCATTCCTTTGTAGTTGAAATCTAATTTTAAGCCCATACAAAACTTTATCATAATCACAAAATCCAAATATACCTTTCAGAGGTACTGCTACCGTAAAACTATTCTCTGCTTTTGCGTCATCATTATACATTGACTTCCTTTGACTATAACCAGGGTCTGCGTTTGTTCCTGTTGACATATCAGGAATAAAACCTTCAACAGCTCCCTTACCCATTCTATCACTAAACGAATATAGTGTAAATTTCATCATTTCAGATGTAGCAGAGACATAATCAACCGCTTCAACCTCTTGTGTTCCAATATACAGGCGGACACTGTCAAACATTTTCCAGAAGAAATCATTTACGAGTGTAGCATTAGTATTATTCGCAGCCTTAGTGAATTTAAATTTACACAGCAAGAAACTATCAGCTATATTCAAGTAAGTTTGTTGATTATTTATTTCAAAACTTTTTGTTCCGTTTGAATTCCAGTCTGTTCCTGTTATAGCATTTACCTTAAAATAGTCTTCCTTTTTAGTGGAGTTTGAAATGATAATCGTATCATCCAAATCATAGATACTATCAATCGCTTCCATACTTGTATTTATATAGCATTAAAATTGTTGAAACCCTGACCCAAGTATTTTAATGATTTTTTGTCGTTCTTGTGAAGATAGTTGAGTTTTACCTTTTTTAATTTCTTTGATTGCTTGTAATTTATGAGACTCCTTTTGAGCATCTTTTATACTCTTTATAGCACCCGCAACTGAGCCCACGGCAGAAGCAGTTGAACCAATTAGGTCTTTATGTTTAAGGATGGTTGAACCAATACCCATTAGAGTATCAATTATCCCATCTCCTTTATTTCTAAATTGATGTCCCACACCCCGTTGTCTCTTTGGTTTATAGTATCCTCTCCCAAGAAACATACCTTCACCCTTATAGTATGGTGAAAGGAACATCCCATCCCCTGTAATTATTTTATATTTTCCCAACTCGTGTTTTCTCACAATAACCATTATTTATTTATTGAAAAACTTCACGTAGGTGAATTCTGATGGATATAATTTCATCATTAAAGGATATCATACGATTATCTTGGTCGGTTATCCTAAAATTTACTCTGTATATGGTTTTTCCTGACACAGGTAAATAGACAAGATTTTTTGGTTCCATATTAAATTTATAACCAATCGGGGTTGAGTATGCGCTGAATGAAAATATTGTATTTGTTCTTATTCCATCGTTATAAGCACCATCAATCAAATCACAATGAATTAATACTGAATTTATACCGGAGGATATTTGAATGACATTATCACTGTAAGACGTCCCGTTAGTTTCAACCTTTTTTGAAGAGAAACCCAATAGCTCTCTAAACGATTTTTCAATGGTGAAATCAACTTTATAATTATTTTTAAGTTTAATAGTTGATTTTGAAGTGTGTTTTTGAATATCTATTACAATATTTTTTGGTTCATCACCTTTTTCTTTCATAAGGCGAGAGACTTCTGAAGATATTTGAGAAATCTCGTAAGCACCGGGTGAAACGGTTATAGTTTTATATCCACTTCCTGGATTATAACTAAACTTGTTGTTTTTCTCTGTGATATTAAACAAGGTATTATAAGTCTCCATTGACAACAAAGAAGCCTCATATTCTTTTTTGGGGTCAAGTTGTAGTGGGTAAGGGAATGAAGCTGTGTAATCACTCGTTGTGAAATTAAAACTAAGAATTGTGCTTCTCATCTTATTTAATATCTAATAAAATATCTTTGTATTGACATTTATTAATTATTTTCATATTCATCAACTGATCTAAAATGGCGGATGCTTCATTAAAACAATTGTTGTTTCCAGCCTTCTTACTACCTAACAACAATAATAACCTATTAACTAATTGTGATGGGTCATTTGGAAGAAAACTAACACCCGAACCAAGCTTACTTAAAGCATCAATAATATGTTTCTCCTTCTCATTCTTCTTACTTTTACCAGCAACAGAAACTCCATAATCAAGTGTGTTTAGCAACTCAATATACTCTCTATCTTCCTCTCTTTCCATTTCAAGCGGTTCATCAAAATAAGGTGAATTAGAATGTCCATCTTTTGTTAGAAGAAACATTAATCTTGGGGTTAATTCAACATTTGGTTGGTCAGAACTTAAGAACACCAATTTATCATTAAATATCAATAACTTTTCTTTCACAAGATGGAACTGTGCTGGTTCTTCTGTTGGAATGAGACCTGCTCTGGTTTTTGAACCCTTCAAATATTCATTGTTTTGAAGAGCTTCTACAATATAATTGGAAAGTTTATTTACCTTCTCAAGATGCCGAAATAATCCTTCATCATCATATTCTAATTCTCCAAGTTCTTGCTCTGTCATTTGACTAAAATCTTTGAGCATTTGAAATTTTTTTGGAGTAAATTCTACCATGGGAACTGTAGGTGAAATCGTTTGTTGAGTTTTTAAAAGTGGTTTAAAAAATTTCTCTTGTTTTCTTTCAAAGGCTTCTTCACCAGTTAGTTTCTGTCTCCTTTTCTTCTTTATGTCTTCCTGTTGCTTTACAACTTTTGAAAGCAACTCTTGATGTTCTTTAAACTTTCTTACTCTTTCTTCGGTATTCATTTTCTGTATTTATTTATTGAAAAATATCATTTAGTATCTCATCTTGTTTCACAACAATATATTTATATTTTCCGATCGTGTGTTTCATATTATTTTCAAATTCCTTCTTACTACGTAATGTAGAACAATTATCTCTCCAAAAATTATTTGTATCTATTGAATTTAACTTAAATAAAATAAAAGTATTAGCATTGTTTCTTATTGAGCGCCGAGGGAGTTGAAAATATGACTGACTAAGATAAATACAATTACAAGAAGAATGTCTCCCTCTTGTATAGTAGCTATCCATTACTGTTTGGTTTCTCTCATTAACACAATCATCAAAGATAACGAGGTTCTTTTTTGATTTATCTAAATCTTGAGGTGAAGGTATATCATCCGTATTATCACTGAGAATACAAGTTATGGGTTTTAGTTTTGATTTTGATTTCTGTGTATCACAAAATAATTGTATTATATCATCAATATTATAATCATTTAGTTTGTTTTGAAGTTTAAATAAACCGATAATGTCTTCCTTTTTAAGACCCGCATTAAAACCCTGTGAGAGTAGTTGATACTCAGGTTGAAAACTTGACTTTGTAAAAATTATTAAATTATCATAATCTAAAAAATTAGGACTAAGGAGCATCTTTAAAAGTAAACAGGTTTTTCCACATCCGCTTGAACCGACTATTAGACATCTCAATGAATTTGGAAGATTTTTATGGTTATTAAATTTTATCTTATTTTCCCAAACAGGTAAAAAATCATTCATTTATATATTTGGAAAACAAGTCATCTAACTTTTTTTGAGTTTTTTGAGAAACTCTATATTTTATCCTGAGTTCAGGTTTAATTTCAAAATAATCCATTATTTTGTTTATATAGTATCTTGTATTAACATTTCCATTAAAATTATTTTGAATAATAAATATCATTAAACCCTTATACATTTCCTCAATACAAATAGTCTCTTCCCTTGTAAGAAATGGTGTATTATCCCCATAATACTTAACATTCATCTCTCTTATTAATCTTGTAAAGTAATTCATTTTTGGTTCTAATTTAAAAGAGTTATATATTTTTCTATATTTTTTATTATCATTAATTAGAAGATAATCACAGAAAATACATTGTTTATATGCTTCTGATTCTGTATTAAGCCCCACTCTACCACAAGCCGGACAATTCTCTAATTTATCATATGGAGAGTCTGGAAATTCTAAATATCCTTCAGAATTTATCATATTTATATAGTAAAATTATACTTAAAACAAAGTGCCTTTTTTAGAGGCTTTTTTAAAGATGAAACTGTGCTTAAAGTAAAACACCTTTGAGCTTTTCAACTCGTTTTATGTATATAACTTTACTTAAACTAAACGCAAATTTATTAGCTAATAAATACAATGTTTCAAAACACAAAAGACAAATTTCAATCAATCTCTACTTCGGTGGAAGATATAGAAAAATATGTCAAAGATGTTAAATTGAACAAAGATAAATATGGAAATTTTTGGATTAAACCCATAATGGAGAATAACATGTGTCCTTTTATTAAATTTACAGGACAAGCTATGTTAATTAATAACTCTATTAAAGTAAATTTGACAAAAGTTTCTCCACTACTACTAACAATTTACTCAAAGCTTGAAAAGATCATTGATAAAGAAGCTTTGAAAATGAATGATAAAACCATCAACGATTCTAGAGGAAACATTTGTATATTCTTTAATAGACCCAAAGATGTGGGTGAAATTAATAATATGAATATTAGTGGTGAACTATCATTCCGTACTCTGATTATTAGAGATTATTTGAAAATAACATTTAATGTAAAAAATATTGTGGTTATTAGTTCTAATGAAAGAAAATATATAGATATTGATGGAAGTTTAATGGTATGTAAATGAGTGATATTAACAGTCAATACTCTGAGAGTTATTATACTGAGAGTCTAGGATCTGAAGATAGTTATGATACTAATAGTTTGTGTTCAAATGATAGTTATGAGAGTAGCTTTATTGATGACTCAGATAGTGAAATTGAAATTGATGAACTAGAGTATCTAAACTTTCTGGCTAATACATAGACGCTTTACTTTAAGTAAAGTTATATACATAAAACGTGTTGAAAAGCTCAAAGGTGCTATTTTCTGGCTTTCTGGGCCCTGTGCTATTTCTGGTCTTCATCAATGATCTCTCTGACTCTCTTGAAAATCCTCTCTATCTCTTTGCTGATGACTCTACTCTATGTCGCTCCATTCCTCATCCCTCAGATCAGCAGTCTGCAGCCTCCTCACTCTCTGCAGACCTGGACAAAATCACAGACTGGGCAAACAAATGGAACATGTCTTTCAATCCTGATAAATCTCACACTCTTACGATGTCTCTCCGAAAGGACCGACTGGACAACCCTCCCATCTACTTTCTCAACAATCCTCTCCAAGAAGTTCTGTCGCTCAAGCTTTTGGGTCTCACTATCTGCCATGATCTTTCTTGGGAAAACCACATTTCCAAGCTCGCCTCCAAAGCCAGTCGCCGACTGGGCATCCTCCGTCGTGCGAAGTCCTTCCTTGGCACACCTGAGCTCCTCACCACATACAAGGCTTTCATCCGCAGCTCAATGGAATACTGTTCCCCCCTCTGGGCTGGTGCTCCTGCCTCACACCTTGCTCGGCTTCACGCTGTTGAGGCCAAAGCTTTCAGAATCATTGGAATCTCCTGCGATGTAGTCAACTCCGAGGGCCTTTCACTCACTCACCGCAGGCAGGTTGGTGGTCTTTCTGTCTTCTACCGACTCCTCTCTGGCCTTGCTCCCCCAGAGAGGAGTTGGTTTGTCTTTTTTGTGATTATTGTTAGCTCTTTCACGAGCCTCGATCTTGTATACAAAAAAATAAAAATAAAAAATAAAATAAAAAAAAAAATAAAAAATAAAAATAAAAAATAAAAAAAATAAAAAAAATAAAATAAAATAAAAGAAAAAAAAAAAAAAGAAAAAAAGAAAAAAAAAAAAGGTGCTTTACTTTAAGTAAAGTTATATACATAAAACGAGTTGAAAAGCTCAAAGGTGTTTTACTTTAAGTAAAGTTATATGCATAAAACGAGTTGAAAAGCTCAAAGGTGTTTTACTTTAAGTAAAGTTATATACATAAAACGAGTTGAAAAGCTCAAAGGTGTTTTACTTTAAGTAAAGTTATATACATAAAACGAGTTGAAAAGTTCAAAGGTGTTTTACTTTAAGTAAAGTTATATACATAAAACGAGTTGAAAAGCTCAAAGGTGTTTTACTTTAAGTAAAGTTATATACATAAAACGAGTTGAAAAGCTCAAAGGTATTTTACTTTAAGTAAAGTTATATACATAAAACGAGTTGAAAAACTCAAAGGTGTTTTACTTTAAGTAAAGTTATATACATAAAACGAGTTGAAAAGCTCAAAGGTGTTTACTTTAAGCACAGTTTCATCTTTTAAAAAGCCTCTAAAAAAGGCACTTTGTTTTAAGTATAATTTTACTATATAAATAAATATGATCAAAGCAACGTATTGCGATGTTTGTGAACAAGAATATAAACAATACAAAAGACACCTTAAAACTAACAAACACACATTTAATCTACTTCACCTACTATCTCCTATTCAGAAGGAAACAAAACACTGTTCTGCATGTAATAAAAATATCCTCAAGAAAGGCTTCGAAATACATCTTAAAACAATTCTACATTTATCAAATTTTATCACAACTAAAAACTCTGATGGCGCATTCAAAGAACATATTAAAATAAGAGTCTTTAACTTCAAACCTCCTGAACCAGAGTCTATAGTTGATGCTGTAGAAAGAGTTAAACCTGTTGTTCAAACGTTGATTGAAAAAACACTAAAAGAAATGAAACCACTTAAATTTTATATGGGAGTAAAATTAGAAATGACAAAGGACGAAGGAGTTATAGATACACCATACATGAGAACTGAGCCACACTTTATATCTTCATATCAAGATTTTAAAACATCAGGAGTCTATGATGAACTTATTAAACAAGAGCAAGATGTGGATAATTCAATCGTAGGAAGTGGATTCAATATAGGAAAAATTATTTACATAGACATTCATATTCTTAAATCAGATCCTCTAAAAGCTTCTTCCTACATTGATTTACCCAGTGTTATCAAAAATAGAAAAGCAGTTATCAATATCAAAAATAAAGACAATAAATGTTTTCTCTGGTCTATTCTAGCACACTTACATCCTCCACATTTTCATGATGAAAGAGTATCTCATTATAAAAAATATGAGAATACATTAAATACGAAAGATCTAAAGTTTCCGATGGCTTTAAATGATATTCCTAAATTTGAAAAGATAAATAATTTATCAGTTAATGTTTATGGTCTAACAGAAACAAACAGCATTCAGGTTTTAAAGCTTTCTGACAATTGTAAACAAACTCATATTAATCTTCTATATTTTAATTCAGAGGAAAATTCACATTATACATACATTAAAGATATTGCTAAATTAATAAAACCACAAGTATGTAAAAGAACAAATAAAATATATATTTGTTTGCGTTGTCTTAACTTCTTCCATACACAAGAAAGATTAGATAAACATTCAAATTATTGTGGTGAACATAAATCAACGGTAATCAATATGCCTAAAGAAGGCTCAAATATCACATTCAAAGATGAAAAGAAAAAGATCAAACATCCATTTGTTATATATGCTGATTTTGAAAGTATTCTAGAAAAAATAGATACTGCTTCTCCAGATCCAAAAGATTCATACACAAATAAATATCAAAAACATACTCCTTGCGGTTTTTGTTATTATATCAAATCATCCGTTGGTGATAAATATAACAAGTTAGAGGAGTATAGAGGCTCAAATACCCCAGAGGAGTTTGTGAAATGACTAGAAAAAGACTGTGTCCGATTAACCAAGATAATGAGAGAAACTAATAAACCAATGTCTTTGACGAGTGAACAGAAAAGGGAATTTAGAAAAAACAATGTTTGTCATATTTGTGAGGAAAAAATTGGTGAAGGTCTAAAGGTTAGAGATCGTTGTCATCTCACTGGTAAATATAGAGGTCCAGCTCATCAAAGTTGTAATATTAATTATCAACTCCCCTCTTTCATTCCTGTCTTTCTTCATAACAATGCTCATTATGATACGCATCTATTTATTAATGAACTTTCAAAGACATCTGGACACATTTCAGCAATTCCTAACACAGATCAGAAATACATTTCATTCACAAAAACAATTCACACATCTCCTATTACTCATATCAGATTTCTTGATACATTTAAATTCATGGCAAGTCCATTGGCTAACTTGGTTCAAAATCTAAAAGAGTTTCCATGTCTTTCAGAGTATTTTTCAGATAAAGATTTTCTAACACAAAAGGGAATTTACCCCTATGACTATATGGACTCATTTGAGAGATTCAATGAAACACAACTTCCTTTAAAAGAAAATTTCGATAACAAATTAAACAACAGTCATATATCTGATAAAGATTATGTACACGCACAAAATGTTTGGGAAAAATATAACATCAAGAATCTTGGTGAGTATCACGATTTGTATCTCAAAACTGATGTGCTTTTATTGGCCGATGTATTTGAAGCCTTTAGATCTGTTTGTCGCACTGGATATGGATTGGATCCTGCTCACTACTACACAGCACCTGGATTGGCTTGGAGCGCGATGTTGAAAATGACAAAACAAGATTTGGATTTGATAACCGATGTCGATATGCTTTTGATGATTGAAAAGGCAAAAAGAGGTGGAATTTCACAAGTATGCTCGAGCAGCTACTCAAAAGCAAATAACAAATATCTTCCAAATTATGATTCAACGAAAGAGAGTTCTTACTTGATGTACTATGACGCAAACAACTTGTATGGCTGGGCAATGTCTCAAGCTCTTCCTTATGGGAAACTAAGATGGGTAAAGGAAAAAGACTACACAAAGGTTTTACAAGATGTATGTATCTCTACACAAAAACAATTGGATGATTCAAAGGTTGGTTATTATTTTGAGGTTGATTTAAAATATCCTGAAGAACTTCATATCAAACATAAAGATCTTCCATTTGCTTGTGAGAAAGAAAGTCCAAAGAAAGAATGGTTGAGTGATTATCAACGATCGTTTGATATAGGTGAATCAACAGAAAAATTACTTACTACATTATATAACAAGAAAAATTATGTACTACACCAAAGAAATTTGCGACAATATTTATCAAAAGGTCTAAGAGTAGAGAAGATCCACAGGGTTCTAAAGTTCAATCAAAGTCATTGGTTAAAGGGGTACATTGATTTTAATACACAAAGAAGAACAGAGTCAAAAACAGATTTTGAGAAAGACTTTTATAAATTAATGAATAATGCGGTCTTTGGTAAGACCATGGAGAATGTGAGGAAAAGACAAAATATCAGACTAGCAACATCTTGGGAACAAGCATCAAAATTAATTAATAGACCGAGTTTTACTAGAGCTGAGGTCTTTACTGAGAACTTTTGTGCGATCCATTTGGTTAAAGAGAGTATTGAAATGGACAAACCTATTTACATTGGAACATCAATTCTTGACTTGTCAAAGTCATTAATGTATGATTACTTTTATATTAATCTAAAATCAAAGTATAAGGATAATGTGTCATTGTTGTATATGGATACTGATAGTTTTATTTTGAAAATTAATACTGATGATGTTTATTCAGATATGAAAAAGGACATTAATATCTATGATACAAGTAATTACAGTCCAGAGAGTGAGTTGTTCTCTTCTAAAAATAAAAAGGTGATTGGAAAGTTCAAGGATGAATTGGGAGGAAATGTTATGAGTGAATTTGTGGGATTGAGGTCGAAGGCTTATGCTTATAAATACATTGTGAATAACGTTGAAAAGACTGATAAGAAGTTAAAAGGTATAGAGAAAAATGTCATTAAAGAAACAATAAACTTTAAGGATTATTATAACTGTTTAACAACAAAGAAAGAAGAGTTTAGAAAGATTAATGGAATAAGAAGTTATAAACATCAATTATATTCAGAAGAGGTGAATAAGAAAGCATTGGGGGCTTTTGATGATAAGAGGTTTATTTTAGAAAATGGAATTGATCGTCTCCCTTATGGTTATATAAGTATATAAGATATATATATATATATAAGTGATAAGTTAAAAAGGGGGGTTAGGGATTTTAACGGGCTACCGCCACCTTTTTTACTATTATATAAATGATAGAACCAAGTATCAACCAGACTAAAGAGTGGAGGTGTAATCAACCTTGGTATATAAATGGAAAACATAACGAATGTGAAAAATATCAGATTCAAGAGGTTGAGAGAATCACTGGTCAGAAGGTTCTCAAGACGGATAAACGTATTCATTTGTTAAGTGGGGTAATGGAGGGTGGGAAGAAAAATATATTAGAGTGGAGTGAGAACTTTAATGGTTATCAATCGGATAATAAATATTATAATTTTAAAATGGTATGTGGGAGAGGAGGAGGTCAAACAAGAACCCTCCGTGAAACATACCACTTTATACTTTCACAACAAAAGGTTA
Organism: Myxine glutinosa; assembly: GCF_964187855.1. Taxonomy (NCBI): domain Eukaryota; kingdom Metazoa; phylum Chordata; class Myxini; order Myxiniformes; family Myxinidae; genus Myxine; species Myxine glutinosa. The sequence continues at coordinate 394,527,956 of NC_136261.1, forward strand.
AGGAACCTGTATACTTTATAAATATACTTGATGGGGATGAGTTCTATAGGAGAATGGAACTCTTTAAAAAGTTAGAAAGAGATAATATATTTATAGGCTCATTAGTAGAGTGGTCTAAGGAACTACATTAAGGGGCTAGAGTGGGGGGAATAGGGTAAAAATTACATGTAAGTGAGAAGGATCATAGGTTCATAAGGCTAGAAGGATTATAGATTCATAAAGGAAGAAAATCATAGGTTCATAAGGTGAGAAGGATTATAGGTTCATAAGGTGAGAAGGATTATAGGTTCATAAGGCGAGAAGGATTATAGGTTCATAAGGCGAGAAGGATTATAGGTTCATAGAGGGAGAAATAGAGGTGTTTATGATTTTTTTAAAAACAGGGGGGTAAATGACATTAGATAGGGATTTCCCATGTTAAACGGAGGTGTCCCAGATGCAACATTTATCACCTACTTGGGTCATTTGGGTCCTCTGGGTCATTTGGGTCCTCTGGGTCATTTGGGTCCTCTGGGTCATTTGGGTCCTCTGGGTCATTTGGGTCCTCTGGGTCATTTGGGTCCTCTGGGTCATTTGGGTCCTCTGGGTCATTTGGGTCCTCTGGGTCATTTGGGTCCTCTGGGTCATTTGGGTCCTCTGGGTCATTTGGGTCCTCTGGGTCATTTGGGTCCTCTGGGTCATTTGGGTCCTCTGGGTCATTTGGGTCCTCTGGGTCATTTGGGTCCTCTGGGTCATTTGGGTCCTCTGGGTCATTTGGGTCCTCTGGGTCCTCTGGGTCCTTTGGGTCATTTGGGTCCTCTGGGTCATTTGGGTCCTCTGGGTCATTTGGGTCCTCTGGGTCATTTGGGTCCTCTGGGTCATTTGGGTCCTCTGGGTCATTTGGGTCCTCTGGGTCATTTGGGTCCTCTGGGTCATTTGGGTCCTCTGGGTCATTTGGGTCCTCTGGGTCATTTGGGTCCTCTGGGTCATTTGGGTCATTTGGGTCATTTGGGTCCTCTGGGTCATTTGGGTCCTCTGGGTCATTTGGGTCCTCTGGGTCATTTGGGTCCTCTGGGTCATTTGGGTCCTCTGGGTCATTTGGGTCATTTGGGTCCTCTGGGTCATTTGGGTCCTCTGGGTCATTTGGGTCCTCTGGGTCATTTGGGTCCTCTGGGTCATTTGGGTCCTCTGGGTCATTTGGGTCCTCTGGGTCATTTGGGTCCTCTGGGTCATTTGGGTCCTCTGGGTCATTTGGGTCCTCTGGGTCATTTGGGTCCTCTGGGTCATTTGGGTCCTCTGGGTCATTTGGGTCATTTGGGTCATTTGGGTCCTCTGGGTCATTTGGGTCCTCTGGGTCATTTGGGTCCTATATTCCTGTCCTATAACATATATATCCTATAACCTATCCTATATATATCCTATATCATATAACATATATCCTATATATCCTATAACATAACATATAACAAATATATCCTATATTATGTACTAGCGAGCGGCCGCGTACCAGCCAAAGGGGTAGCCCATGGTTAGCCTAAATATAGATTTGATGACGTCATGTTTACACATCTGAGCGACAGAAACTGTGTTACACATCTGAGCGACAGAAACGAGCTTCACTTTTGGAGCGACAGAAATTCCCAGGCAAACGCTATAACGCACCAGGTTTACAACCTGTGCGTTAATAACTACGGAGAGGTCCTATGGTTCGCTACGTGTTGTACATGGACTAACTAGGGTGCGATCTTTAACAAGCCAATTGATGGGGATATTTACAGGGGAACATTTATAAGGGAAACTTTTACTAAAATTTACGAGTGAAGGTTCTAAAAACCGTAACAATATGATTGTCAGCCAATCAGGCGTAAACTCTCTGCCTTGTCAGCAGCTTCGGAAGAGATGAATCCGCCCCTACGATGAATCCGGATGAAGATTTAATGAAGAAGATGAACATGATGATGAAGATGAAGAAGATGATGAAGATGAAGATGAATCTCACAACATTCATTGGCGGTGTATCTTTTGTGAAATAGAATAAAACTTTAATTATTAAAGTGACACGCCAAGACAAAGTGTTTGAACTTTATTAGTCCCCTACCGGTGTACACCGGAGGGGACTATAGGTTTGCACTCCGTCCCTCCGTCTGTCAGTCCGTCAGTCCGTCAGTCCGTCAGTCCGTCAGTCCGTCAGTCCGTCAGTCCGTCAGTCCGTCAGTCTGTCAGTCCGTCAGACCATCAGACCATCAGTCCGTCATGCAAAGAACAGTTTCCAGACTTTTTTTTTCTTCTAAATGCTTAATGCTAATAATTTCAAACTTGGCACATGGTTTCCTCATGAGAAGTTTTTTTTTTTTTTTTTTTTTTTTTGTTGTATACAAGATCGAGGCTCGTGAAAGAGCGAACATTAATCACACAGAAAGACAAACAGACAAACCGACACATAAAACACATCACATCGGGAGCGGTAGACAAGATGGGGAGAGAGGGGGAAGGACACAAACACAACATTTGAGAGCAGGGACCGAGACATCGAGAGATCTGTGGGAGGGAGAGGGCTTTGGGGGGGAGGCATGGGAAGGGGAGGGGGGTGGGAGAGATATAAAACATATGGACACTGCCAGGACTTCCAGGAAAGAAGTTGGAATTTCAAACAAGGTGGATCTGGGGTGAATTAGTGGGGGAAGAAAAGATCAAGGTTTTGGATGGGGGAAGATAAGAGATGGTGGTGAACAGCTGTTTTAAAGACCTGGAGGGAGGAGTGGGATTGAAGGGAGTGTGGGAGTTTGTTCCAGAGGCGGGAGAAAAGAGGAATGAAAGAGTGAAGGTGAGCTGAGTGCCGAGATTTCGGCAGTTTAACCATCAGAGGGTTGCTGGCAGATCTTGTGCGACCTGTAGGAATATTTGGGGGACAGAGCACAGAGAGAGCTGGGGGAGAAAGGCCAGAGAGGAGTCGGTAGAAGACAGAAAGACCACCTACCTGCCTGTGGTGAGTGAGTGAAAGGCCCTCAGAGATAGCTTCATCGCGGGAGATTCCAATGATTCTGAAAGCTTTGGATTCAACAGCGTGAAGCCGATCTAGGTGTGAGGCAGGAGCACCAGCCCATATGGGAGAACAGTATTCCATTGAGCTGCGGATGAAAGCCTTTTATGTGGTGAGGAGCTCAGGTGTGCCTAGGAAGGACTTCGCACGACGGAGGATGCCCAGTCGGTGACTGGCTTTGGAGGCCAGCTTGGAAATGTGTTTTTCCCAAGAAAGATCATGGCAGATAGTGAGACTCAAAAGCTTGAGCGACAGACCTTCTTGGAGAGTATTGTTGAGAAAGTAGATGGGAGGGTTGTCCAGTCGATCTTTTCGGAGAGACATAGTAAGAGTGTGAGATTTTTCAGGATTGAAAGACATGTTCCACTTGTTTGACCAGTCTGTGATTTTGTCCAGGTCTTCAGAGAGTGAGGAGGCTGCAGACTGCCGATCTGAGGGAAGAGGAATGGAGCGGCAGAGAGTGGAGTCATCAGCAAAGAGATAGAGAGGGTTTTCCAGGGAGTCAGAGAGATCATTGATAAAGACCAGAAAAAGCACAGGGCCCAGCACACTGCCTTGGGGAACTCCAGCCTGAACAGGAAGGGGAGATGAGAGAAATCCATTCAGGGCCACACGTTGACTACGACCAGAGAGGAAGTCTGCAAGCCAAGCATGGAGATTTCTATGGATACCATAGGAGGAAAGTTTGGTGAGCAGAGCTGGGTGCCAGACCGTATCGAAGGCATGTGATATGTCAAGGGAGACAGCTCTGATTTCCTGTTTGGCATTGAGGACCTCCATCCATTGTGGAGACAGCAGAAGCAGCATGTCCAGAGTAGAGTGACCTGGTCTGAAACCAAATTGATGATCAGTGATCAAGCCATTGGAGAAGAGGAAAGATTTCATATCCGAAGCAATGATGGATTCCATGACTTTGCTGATAGTTGGCAGCAGGCTGATTGGTCTGTAGTTGCAAGGATCTGTTTTTGCACCTTTTTTGTGTAAAGCGGTAATGTTTGCTGATTTCCAGGATGCTGGCAGATGACCTTGAGCAAAAGATAGGGTGAAAAGAACAGAGAGAGGGTGAGATAGAGCGGCAGAGCAGGATTTTAGCACCCGTGGGCTGATGCCGCCTGGTCCAGTTGCAGAATCAGAGTCGAGGTTTGACAAAAACTCCTCCACCTTGTCAGGAGAGAAGGACACAGAGTCCAGGAGCAGTTGGGTTCGACTGGGAAAGGTGGGAACAGAGAGAGATGGGTTTGGGACTAAGGATTTTGAGGCAAACACAGAGTTGAGGCATTCGGCTTTGTCACGTGCGATGTCAACTGTGTGGCCATTTGAGGTAAGGGAGGGGATGGAGGGCGAACAAACACCAGAAACGGATTTGACCAGATGCCACCAGGATTTGGAGGAAGGAGACAGGTTTGAGAGTTCATTCTTGAGTGAGGAGAGATATTGCTTCCTGGCACTCCTGAGGGTAGACACACACCTGTTCCGAGCTTGGTGGAAGGAACTGAGATTGCCTTCAGTTGGATTAGCCTTCCAAGAGGCAAAGGCAAGTTGTTTCAGGGCAACTGCCTCACCATAAGATTCAGTGTACCATGGATGGGAGGAAGGGTAGGACAACTGAAGGCAAGATGGGATAAATCTGTGCATGAGAGAGATCAGTTTGCTTTGGAAGAATTCCCAGGAAAAATTGATGTCAGAGGCAGTGGAGATGGGAGACCAATCCAGACGATTGATGGCTGCTTGAAGACCGTCCCAGTCGGCCTGAGTGAAATGCCAGACTCGTCGACGCTGAGGAGGCTCTCTGAGAATGGCCAGAGAGATGTCCACTTTGACAAGCACATGATCAGAAGAACCGATTGGAGCAGAAGAAGAGCAGCAGACATTATCAGGGAAGTTTGTCATAAGCAAGTCTTGAAGAGAAGATACTCCATTGGCTGAGATCCGGGTCGGGAAATTGACAGAGTGTGTCAATCCCAGTGAGTCACAGAAGTCCTTTGATGAGGTGCCATGACTGGCGAGAGAGGAACCCACACCCAACCAGGTGGCATGATGACAGTTGAAGTCACCACATATGAGGAAGAGAGAGTTGGGATGAGTGGATAGAAGTTGGTCCGTGTTGTCAGACAGTGAAATGTAGATGGAGTCATCACTGTTTGGGGGGACGGTCCAGAACACATATGAACAAAAGTTGGGAGCGGAGAGGAAGCCGTAGCCAGAGGTACTCCGTGGGGTGAGGAGGAGAGAGGGCAGTGCAAGGAGAGTGAGGAAGAGAGTTTTTGATAAAGATAGCCACCCCACCACCAGGACGAGGCTCAGGTCTATCATACCGGTGGAGGGAGTAACCAGGAAGAGATATGAAGGAATCAGAGACATCTTGAAGGAGGAAAGTCTCTGTGAAGCAGATCATGTCTGGATTGTCAGAAGCAACCTGTATGGAGAGATCAGTCAGGTTTGAGCGAAGGCCCCGGATGTTTGAGGTCCATACCGTTAATGAAGAGCGAAGGGGAGCATCGGGTACAGGACAGGGGAGGGGAGGAGTCGGGTAAGATGAAGGATGAGAGGGGGAGGTAGGGAGAGCAGTTGATAGTGTGTCAGAGTTACAGATCAAGTTCGAACTTCACGACGTTTCGATCATTTTTGACAAAGTTATGGTGCTTTGAACTTTGGGAATTCTGATAATTCTGATGATCCTTAACTCAGTGCCATTTTAAGTTTTAATTTCCTTAAAAAAAGATTTTATCCGCAATAATAGGACCGATTGAGATCAAATTTTCACCGTAGGTGGGAATCGGTCCGTAGAATATTGTAATGGTAATTATGACGTCACAGGTCACGTGGTTCTGCCGCCATATTGTTTTTTGTGAAAACACGAAACCCCCTTTTTCTCTGCAACGGCTGAACAGATCGAGGCCAAACTTTGCAGGCAAAATGAAATACCCATGACGAACAAAAAGGTCAGCGAGCATGACGTCATGTGTCACATGCTTTCAGAGTTATGACGTTTTTAAGCATGAACCTTTAAAACCGAGCTCCTCCCTCATTTTTGATCCAATCGAGGGGAAACTTCACAGATATGTTCAGCATGTCAATCTACTAAAACCTCCTTTTGGAATTTGCGATAGGGCACGTGGTTTGGCAGATATCGTTAATTAAACGAAAATATATATTTTTTTAAATGGATATCTCTTGCATTGCTTGTACCTCAAACCGTGAGTTGGTAATTATATAATTCACACACTCTGCGTGCATGAGACACAATACGTGCACGCTGCTCCACCGAGCGACCTTGCGGGCTTATCAACGAGGCGCGGCATGACACACATGTGTCTCAGCATACCTCAGATCAAGTTCTAAAACAAGCATCAACCGTGCATAAATTTGCATATTCGATCATTTTTGACAAAGTTATGGCACTTTGAACTTCGGTCGGGGACATGTATTGCAGCGCAATACTCAGAATGCTTGTTTTAATCTTCATCGTGAATAGATGATGAACTTAAAATGTAACATTAACTGGTAAACAAAACAAGAATAACTTTTACTGAAAAAAAACCGACATGCACCTGAACTTATATCCAGGTTCAATGTTCCGTTATCATGAACAACATTAAATAAACAACTTTCACTGATTAAACCCGAAAGTGAAACTTACAAGCCGAATTCAAATGTTCCGTTAGCAACATTGTAGATGTGGATTATCCACATCAGTGCGATGGTTGACTTTGCATATTGGCGACGAGATCATCGATTCGGCTTTGAAGCGGCGACAATGCGATTCTCAGGTTGGTGCACAGGGCCACTGTCTCCAGTTTGTTTCGATACTTGGACTTCAGACATGTCACCATTGAGAAACCTGCCTCACACATCCACGTCGTCGTGAATGGCATTAGGAACTTTACCGCGAGATGTGCAATCTCTGGGTACTCATGAGACACTGTCAGCCAAAACATTACTAAAGTGCCCTTCCTGAACAGTGTCTCAAGTGTACCGTCCAACAGGATGTCGATCAAGTCCTCTTTCAATCTGTTGGACAAGATGCAGCACTGCTGAACGTCGACTGAATAAGGGTCTCGGATACACTTCTTCTCCACGCGTGGATCAACAGGAAAGTATGTCAAATCATTTGCGCAGGTTCCGCAGATGTTCAATGATGACAAACTTAATGTCCACACGTTCCTCAACACTATCGCTGAGCCGATCATCCAGGTTTTCGAATATGTCAAATTCATCATTGGTCTGTACACTTCTCTTTCATAGATCCAGCTTTGACTTGAACGCCGCTATCTTGTTATACATTACGAACACGGATTTCGCCTGCTTGTTCGTTTTGCCCTGGAACTATATGTTCAGATTGTTCAACAAGTTGAAGATGTCGGCCATGCATGCGAATGCTGCAATGAATTTGTTGTTTTTGTAGTAGCCTGCCAGGTCTGACCTAGCCACCTCCAAGAATGCGAGGACCTGGTCGCGAAGTTCATACAATCTTGCCAAAGCATCGCCTCTGGAGAGCCAGCGAACAGCTGCAAAATACAGCACTGTGGTGTGTACTGCATCTTGCTCCTTACACAGGTCTGCAAACAACCTCGTATTTAGGGCGCTCTTCCTGAGACGGTTGATTGTTTTCACTGCAATGTCCATTACTTCAGCAAGTCCAGGTGACATCTCTTTCGCCGCTAATGCCTCGCCGTGGAGGAAGCAGTGGGTCCAGCTTGCCTCTGGTGGCACATCTTGGATGAGCTTAATGACACCGCTGCGCCGACCTGTCATCGATTCCGCACCATCGGTACAAACGCCAACACAGTGGCGTTTCCCACCTGACACAACTCAACACAACTCAACACAACACAACATCAGTGTCTTCCCACCTGAGGCTATGCAATGCGATGTGTTTGTTGACGACTGCGAATATTTCTGCGGCCGTGGTCTTGGTCCGTAGCTCGTCACATGCCAGAAGATCCTCCATAAAATCATCGCCGTTCCGATAATGAACAAATATGAGGATCAACGCCTTCTGTGCGATGTCCATTGACTTGTCCAACTGGATGACAAACTTGTTGGCCTCTAGGTTTGCATACAGCTGGTGCTCGATGTCTTCGCCCATGACATCGAGCACATCGAGCACAGCTGAATTAAGACGTTACCATGATCGTTAGGTTCAGCACATATTGGGATGTTCATTCAAAACGACCGTTAAATCAAATAAATTGCAACATAACTCAAATAAATCGATGAAAAACAAAAAAACATGAATTACAAGCAGAGTTAGTTACCCGGCGTTGACCGGAAAACAAAGTCGGTTACCAAATTTTGTTTTGTGGGCTTTTTATAGTCAGAAGAAGCCACGCCCCTTGGGCCCAACCTGCTGCCATCCTCCTTGGGCACGCCCTGCTGCCCTGCTCCTTGGACGCCCTGCTGCCACACCCCTTGGGCCCACCCTGCTGCCACACCCCTTGGGCCCGCCATGCTGCCATGCTCCTTGGACACCCTGCTGCCACACCCCTTGGGCATGCCCTGCTGCCACACCCCTTGGGCCTGCCCTGCTGCCACACCCCTTGGGCACGCCCTGCTGCCACACCCCTTGGGCCCACCCTGCTGCCATGCTCCTTGGGCACGCCCTGCTTCCACACCCCTTGGGCCCGCCCTGCTGCCATGCTCCTTGGGCCCACCCTGCTGCCACACCCCTTGGGCCCGCCATGCTGCCATGCTCCTTGGGCACGCCCTGCTGCCATGCTCCTTGGGCATGCCCTGCTGCCACACCCCTTGGGCCTGCCCTGCTGCCACACCCCTTGGGCACGCCCTGCTGCCACACCCCTTGGGCCCACCCTGCTGCCATGCTCCTTGGGCACGCCCTGCTGCCACACCCTTTGGGCCCGCCCTGCTGCCATGCTCCTTGGGCACGCCCTGCTGCCACGCTCCTTGGATGCCCTGCTGCCACACCCCTTTGTCCCACCCTGCTGCCATGGCCCTTGGGCTCACCCTGCTGCCATGCTCCTTGGGCATGCCCTGCTGCAACACCCCTTGGGCCCACCCTGCTGCCATGCTCCTTGGGCATGCCCTGCTGCCACACCCCTTGGGCCTGCCCTTCTGCCACACCCCTCGGGCCCACCATGCTGTCATGTTCCTTGGGCCCACCCTGCTGCCATGCTCCTTGGGCACGCCCTGCTGCCACACCCCTTGGGCCCGCCCTGCTGCCATGCTCCTTGGGCACGCCCTGCTGCCACACCCCTTGGGCCCGCCATGCTGCCATGCTCCTTGGGCATGCCCTGCTGCCACACCCCTTGGGCCCGCCATGCTCCCATGTTCCTTGGGCCCATCCTGCTGCCATGCTAATTGGGCACGCCCTGCTGCCACACCCCTTGGGCCCGCCCTTCTGTCATGCCCCTTGGGCATGCCCTGCTGCCATGCCCCTTGGGCACGCCCCTAGCCTAAATCTTTTGCGCCCATGTTTTGTGTCGTGAAAAGTTACCCCCCATGGACCTCCTCTTCCCTCTCCAAGTCACTTGTTTCGGCAGTCCATGAGGTACAACCGAAAAAAACAGACATTCACAAATATGGTTATAGATTACTTGCTTCAAGGGATGGTGGTAATTTAAATCAATGACGCCAAACGGATATAATGTAAACATAATAGTAAAGGCCTGAGATACCAGAACGACTGTGAAATAGTGTTAAAAAAGGGGGTGAGAGGTGGGAGGGCGTGAGAGGTGGGAGGGGTCGAGGGATGGACGAGTGAGGCTACGTGTGGAGATGTATACAAAGTAAATGTAAATCAAAGTGAAAGCAAACGAAGTACTAATTTATGTACTTGGTAATCCAGTTTCTTGTGCTTGGTAACGGAATGGATCCATCGCCTTCCTGGACACCATGGCGACAAGGGGTCCCAGACGAAACTTGAACATCACTGTTTACAGGAAACCCACTCACACTGACCGGTACTTGGATTTCGACTCTTGCCATCCCATAGACCACAAACGAGCTGTTGTGCCCACCCTCCTAAAAGGATCACGCGATTTACCATCGACAATCAAAGATAAAAGGAGAGAGGTAAAACATCTACAAGGCGTTCTGAAGGCCAATGGCTACCCTGACAGATTACCACCAAAAGGGATGTGATCTTGGCGAAGCCTCGCAGCAGGACTGTCTCCTTTTATCACCCCTTCATATACAGCTCATGTGCTTCATATAATGCTGGGTGCCAATTTGATTCATACAGATGCATGAAGAAGTAAATGTATTTTATTTGCCAGATGTAGGGCGCCACTTTATATGAACTTTTCTGGAGCATGACTTGGTTCCTCCTAAGTACACAAGGGCAGTACAGCATGCACACGTGATTTTTTTTGAACCCCCCTTAATTTCTATACTTTTCCACATGGCACATACCCTTGTATAATGGGGCCTTTTCTTTGCCCCTGGCATTTTTTACAAGATACATTTCAAATGCAAACAAAATGTTTGTGTTCATTGCACAAGAGTTTATTCAAGATGATACAAAAGACTTGAAAAACTAAGAGGAAAATATTCAACCCAAACGGGATTTGAACCCACAATCTCCAAACTTGGGAATCTGTTGCATTTATTCCTTTGGCCATGGATACCAGCATGTTAGAATATTTTAAAACGGGAATAAAGTTTGTATGTATGTATATTTATCTATCTATAATTCCATTAATCTCTGTGTGTATGTGTGTATGTGTGTATGTGTGTATGTTTGTCTGTGACCGCTGTTTCTCGACAACTACCGGTCCGATATACTTGAAACTTGCCAGGTATATTGCTGGGGACCCGAGGATGTGCCTTTTCAAGGTTTGAAATTAATCGGACAAGTAGTTACCGAGCTATGGCGATTTAGCCGTTCGCCGTTCGCTTTGGCGTTGCGAATGGACCAAACCATTTCATGTAAATAGAGGGGGGGGGGGGGGGGTTCTGTGGTCGTTGCGAATGGACCAAACCATTTCATGTAAATAGAGGGGGGGGATTGTCACTGTACTCGCAAGCCGTTCGCCGTTCGCTTTGGCGTTGCGAATGGACCAAAACATTTCATGGACCAAACCATTTCATGTAAATAGAGGGGGGGGATTGTCACCGTACTCGCACCCACGTACCCACGTACCCACGTACGGGCATTGCACCCACGTACGGGCATGCCCTAGTAGATACAATACACCAGGAGAAGCCCACAAACGAATATTGAGTCCCCATGTTAAAATTGCACACAGAGAAGCCATCCCATATAAAGGAAGGGGCACTTTGCGCCTCCCTTTGATTATTCACGGCGATAGAAGATACTTCAAAAAGTGAGTATAAATTTTTTTATTCTACTCAAATGGAATCGAACCTGCATTCTCCAGCTTTGGGGTCTAATACTTCATCTCTTCGGCCATTTTTAAGCCACTCCATTTTGGCTTATGTACCTCAGCCAATAGCTCGACGACATAATATTCGACAAGCCACCACATCTCGTGATCATTGTGTGGCCATTGGCAAATCAAGGGTGGGCCGTTATGATGTTTGTTTCTTCCCCTCCACTGCCAAACTCTGGAACTCTTTACCTTCCCACGTCTTTCCAAACACTACTTGTGATCTTCCCCATTTCAAAAAGCAGATTTTCTTCTTTCTCAAAAACTCTTCGACTATTCTCTCCTTCACTTTTCCATCAATGCAGCTCTTTTATTTCGGCATGGCCTCAATGAGGACTAAACAGTCCGTGCCTGGAGCCTTCAACGTAAAATAAAAACATTTGATTTGTGTCATTACACTTTGAAGTTCTAAAGTGTGTATTTATTTTTATATATGTATAAATGTATATATTTATATATATTTAATTTTAAAGCAAAAACTGCAGTACGTCGGTGGCATTTGTTTCGAATGCCATTAGTTGGACCTATTGGCCGATGTATATTCCAAGTTTCAGCGAGTTTCAATGTGTCGTCCTTGAGATATGAGCGCAAAACACATTTTGGGGCGGAAGGACGGACGGACCAAAATTATTCAAAAACCGAAAATAGTACAAACGGAACCAATTAATCGTTTTAAAGGTAATTTTACTGCTCATCTATCAACATCACTCTCAAGGGTGAAAAATCGTTTGTGTAAAAAAGGACCCACGTGACGCCAACTCCAAACCGCCACTTGCCAACTGGTGAACCTCAAATGATTACCTCATCCTCACAACAAGGTGAGTTGTTGTTTTGTTCTTTGTTTGGGATCAAACTGCTTTGAGCTCCCAAGGTTGATCAAACCGAAACCTTCTACCGTCAGATGTTTAACCACGATATACCTGAAAATGGGTTTCATACCGTGACGGTGATGAGGTCATTTGGCCCGTTATTGCCGTGTTGCACTCCCAAGTTAATTTCTTTAAAAACCCGAGATAATTTATTGGCCACACCTTCACTCCTTTACACACTTTACACCTTTATCACCCCTTAGACCTTTTCCACCCCGACGAACCTTCTCGACCCATTACACCCCTTATGCCCCTTCGGCCCATTCACACCCCTTCAGACCCCTTTGTTTATTTTTCTTTTTGTATACAAGATCGAGGCTCGTGTGAGAACTAACATTAATCACAAAAAAACAAACGGACACAAAAACATACAATAAAGGGAGCGGGAGACAGGATAGGGAGAGAGAGGGAAGCACAATAGTAGAGAACAGGGACATTTGGAGATCTGTTTGTGGGAGAGGGCTTGGAGGGACAAGACATGGGAAAGGGGCTCGGGGCTCGGTGGGAGATGTATAAAACACATGGACACTGCCAGGACTTCCAAGAAAGAAGTCAGTATTTCAAAAAGGTGGATCTGGGGTGAATTAACGGGGGTAGAAAAGATAGAGGTTATGGATGGGGAAAGACAAGAGATGGTGGTGAACAGCTGTTTTATAGACCTGGAGGGAGGAGTGGGATTGAAGAGAGTGATGGAGTTTGTTCCAGAGGTGGGAGAAAAGAGGATGAAAGAGTGAAGGTGAGCAGTGGATCTTGATTTTGGCAGTTCACCAGAAGAGGGTTGCTGGCAGATCTTGTGCGACCTGTAGGAATATTTGGAGGACAGAGCACAGACAGAGATGGGCTCTCTCGGAGGCGGTAGAAGACAGAAAGTCCACCAACCTGCCTGCGGTGAGTGAGTGAAAGGCCCTCAGAGTTAGCTTCATCCTGGGAGATTCCAATGATTCTGAAAGCTTTCGTTTCAACAGCGTGAAGCTGAGCGAGGTGTAAGGCAGGCTTTGGAGGCCAGCTTGGAAATATGGTTTTCCCAGGAAAGATCATGGCAGATAGTGAGACCCAAAAGCTTGAGTGACATCGTGAGAGTGTGAGATTTGTCAGGATTGAAAGACATGTTCCACTTGTTTGACCAGTCTGTGATTTTGTCCAGGTCTGCAGAGAGTGAGGGGGCTGCAGACTGCCGATCTGAGGGATGGGACATGGACAGGCAGAGAGTGGAGTCATCAGCAAAGAGATAGAGGATTTTCCAGAGAGTCGGAGAGATCATTGATGAAGACCAGAAAAAGCACAAGGCCCATAACATTGCCTTGGGAAACTCCAGCCTGAACAGTGTTGAAGAATTTTATACTTTTAATTCTCCATTTTGTCGTGGTTGACATGAAGCATTTATTTCCTTCAGAAGAGAGAGAAAACCATCTCGGCATGACTTTTAATGACATCAGGTATACACGGATATTTAAACACTCCAGCAGTTACAGGACGAAGTGATCCAGCTCATTATTTCTCCGCGAATCCTTGTACACAAATCATTTATGTAGTCTTCAGTTGTTTACCTCTTGGGGTTGGTTGTGTGAGTTTGAAATTGCAAGGCAAGAGGTTGGGAGGAGGAAGGTGGCGGAGGCCAGGGGCCTTGTGCAGAAACTGACACTGACATCACACAGTACTTGAGACAACATCATTCTCCACGGTCCGCATTTCCCAGATTTTAGTTATAAACATCCCGTTCCCCCTCCATAATACTCGGCCAAGCTGCCCGACTTCAAAGGGAGACAGCCTTGAGTCGTCCGTCTTACTGCCGTCTCGTATGAGAGCATTATAGACTTGTTCTCATCTGATTACAGCATGTCGAATTGAAAATCCATTTCGCATGATGTGTTATTCCGATAGTTGATCTATCCCAATATATCTAAAAAGGTTGCCCTTAAGAGAAAACACCCTTCGTGTAGCTTTTATTAAACTGGCTGCAGATGATTGATCTGTGGGCTGATTGGTCCGGAGTTGTAAGGATCTGTTTTTGCACCTTTTTGTGTAAAGTTGGTTGATTTCCAAGCTGAGGGCAGATGACCTTGAGCAAAAGAGAGGGTGAAGAGAACAGAGAGAGTGTGAGATAGGGCGGAAAACCAGGATTTTAGGACTTGTGGGCTGATGCCGTATGGTCTACTTGCAGAATCGGAGTCGAGGATTGGCAGAAACTTCTCCACCTTGTCAGGAGAGAAGGACACAGAGTCCAGGAGCAGCTGGGTACGACTGGGTAAGGTGGGTACAGACAGAGACGAGTTTGGGACACAATATTTTGAGGCAAACAAAGAATTGAGGCATTCAGCTTTTTCACGTGCGGAGTCAGCTGTGTCGCCGTTCGAGGTGAGGGAGGAGATGGAGGGGAAACAAACACCAGAAACGGATTTGACTGGACACCACCAGGATTTGGAGGATGGAGACAGGTTCTTCTTTTCAAACATCCTTTTCTATGCCCCTGGCGTATTCCCCTTCTTGTAACATGTTGGAATGATAAGGTGGTGCAGTAGCCGGTGGATAAAATGGTGGTAAACCTGGAATTTGTTTTTATTGTACTCTTTCAAACCTCTTTAAACCTTCATTTAAATTGAATTACAGAATACACTTGAATATTGCATCACACAAATCGCTTTCATAATACTTTAAAGACCCATGATATATATCAATATTTAGCATGAGAGGGCCTGGCATGCAAGAGGGACAGGTTTGGGGTGAGGAAGACTCTGCCAATATGGTGATGCCTCTTCCCCCATCCATAACCTCTATTTTTCTACCCCCGTTAATTCATCCCAGATCCACTTTTTTGAAATACAGACTTCTTTCTTGCTCCTCACCATCTCGCTGTATGTATGCTATGTATATGTGTGTATGCTCATCAGCTGCTCATCACCATCTATTATCTGCCCCCATCCATATCCTCCATCTTTTAGACCCCCGTTAATTCACCCCAGATCCACTTTTTTTAAATACCGACTTCTTTCTTGGAAGTCCTGGCAGTGTCCATGTGTTTTATACCTCTCCCACCCCCCAACCCTTCCCATGCCTCGTCCCCCCAAGCCATCTCCCACCCACAGATCTCCCATTGTCCATGTTCTCTACTGTTGTACTTGTGTGCTTCCTTCTCTCTCCCCATCTTGTCTCCCGCTCCCTTTATTATATGTTTTATGTGTCCGTTTTTTTTTTTGTGAGTAATGTTAGTTCTTACACGAGCCTCGATCTTGTCTGCAAAAAGAAGAAGAAAAAAGGGGACTAGAGGGGTGTAAATGGTCAGAGGGTACAAAGGGGTGTAAAGGGTCTAAGGCTGCATCCCGCAACCTTTATAGCCAAGACCCAATAAAAAACCCAGGCATCCAGTTGCGACCCATCGAACCCCCCCCCCTGCGCCCCCGCCCCACAAACCGTCACGGAAATATCGATTGATTATGACGTTAATATTTTGGTAAGGGTTCGGTTAATCATCTTTGTACAGTAGTACACTTCGTAATTGAACAACAAAGCAAAGTGACGACAATCATACCAAACACTGTCCTTCTTTTTTTGTTGTTTTGTTCGGATCTCCATGACCATGAGGAGACAGAGACAGAGAGAGAGAGAGAGAGAGAGAGAGAGAGAGAGAGAGAGAGAGAGAGAGAGAGAGAGAGAGAGAGAGAGAGAGAATTGAATTTGCAACACCATTTATTTCACAAAAAAACACACCAGGTCAAGTTACATTTTTACAGGAGAGAAAAAAATAGAAAAAAACAACAGTTCTTAATGTTAAAAAGAAAAGCACAAATTCGATTCATTCACAACACATAAGGCTTCATTGATACACCATTTGCATTCAAAGAGTTTGACATTTTCATTCGCCACATAATAATCAAACTCTAACCTTATTCTTGCAGACACCAGCCCTTTAAACATAGGTACAACATCGAACCCATGCCCATTATCAAT
This sequence comes from Myxine glutinosa, assembly GCF_964187855.1. Taxonomy (NCBI): domain Eukaryota; kingdom Metazoa; phylum Chordata; class Myxini; order Myxiniformes; family Myxinidae; genus Myxine; species Myxine glutinosa. Next base: position 394,544,137 of record NC_136261.1, read on the forward strand.
TTTAATTTTCCTCGATTTATATATTGAGTATTTTGCTACAGCAGCTAAGAAGTTTAGGAGGACACCAGAGTCCTTGCAGGAGGGTCTGAAAGATACACCAAAAATAAAAGAATGTGAAGTAAAAGGAAAAGACAACTGATCAAAAAGGTGTGTGAGAATCAAGAAAAGAGGTATTAGTCTTTCGCATTTCACATAGGCATGAAAGAGATCCTCCTTCTGTACACAGAAGGGGCATGCTACTGGCACTGAGCTGTCAAGGTGATGAACAAAGGTGTTCGTAGGGAGAGCCCAATGTGCTAGTCTCCACTGGATATCTGCGAGGAACCCGTAAATAGGTAATTTGTACATATTAGGCCACAGTGGCGTGGCAGGAGACCCTGGCCCTAACCTTTCGGACCACAAGGCCACTCTTGTTACTCCGGAGAAGGGTGATGCTTGGTTTTCTCGAAGGAGCTTGTGAATACCAGCCTTTGTTGCCAAATGAAAAGGAGAGACAAGTTCACCATTCGACTGGAGAGCTGGGAGCACCTTAATTTCAGGGAAAGACAGCCGAACATCCTCGACATTGTTTATACCTTCCCAGCCAATATTTAACTCCTTAAACTTCCTCTTGACGATGCGTATAATTTGGCTGACAATACGCACGGATCTTAAACCAAGAATGGCCGCCACCCTGCCAGCAGACATCCATTTTGTCCCAGATGTATCCCTCAGGTCACAAACTTTGCCAATTCCTCCTTGAGTAAATTTCCTAATCAAAGTCGGACTATGAGAAATGCATGGAAAAAACCCGTTATAGAAAATAGGCTCTTGGATAAACATCCGGCAATTATAAGCCTCAAGGCAACGATGAACCCCAAAACCTTTCCAAACTCTCAGCAAACCCTGATAAAAAGTTGGGATTGAAACTAAGCTGACACGGTCAAGGTTCACCAGGAACAAGTGCCTATCATAACACAGGCCTCCCGCTTGTTGCAACAAGAAAAACGCAAATGAGCGCCAGGGCAGCTCTTCAGCATACAACAGACGTTGCACAGACTGTAGGCGAAAAGCCATAAGCCGGGTGGACACCTCCACAATTCCATGTCCACCCTCCTTCCGAGGATGGTACAGTATTTGCGGCCGAAGCCAGTGGTATCCATTCCAAAAGAAATTAACCAAGACCCGCTGGATGGCTGGTATCAACTCCTTGGGTGGCTGCAAGGCAATTAGTTTATGCCATAATCTTGCTGCTATCAAGTTATTTATAACAAGAGAGCGGCCTTTATAAGAAAGAGATCGCAGCAGTCCTTCCCATCGTTTCAACCGGTGTGTAATTTGTTCAATCATTCCTTCCCAGTTCTTCGTTTCTACTTCCTGGTTGCCGAGATAGACACCAAGATATTTGACTCCATCTGTTTTCCACTCTAGATTATGTGGGAGTGACGGTGGCAGTGTTAAAGAAAGGTTATCTGAACCGCACCATAAGGCTACACTCTTGCCCCAATTTACTTCGGCGGAAGAGGCCGCAGAGTAGTCTTTAAAGCAATGCTGCACCGCAGCAACACTACTTGGGCCCTTAATCAGAACACATACATCATCAGCATAAGCTGTGACCACAAATCTTGAACCAAAAACGGCTCCCACATCCTGAGTTATTCGCTGCCTGATGGATGCTAAGAGTGGTTCAAGGGCAATTATATACAGAAGTCCAGAAAGGGGACACCCTTGACGGATACCCCGACGGAAAGGAAAAGGGGGACATAAACTGTTGTTTACTTTCATCATGCAGAAGGTGTTAGTGTATAACAGCTTGACATAGGAAATGAAAGTTTCGCCAAAACCCATCCGCTCCAGAACAGAAAACAAATATGTATGATCAACACGATCAAAAGCCTTTGTTTGGTCAAGAAACAACAACCCAAAACTGGCACGCACGTACTTATTACAAGAAATAATATCCCTTATCAGAAAAATATTGTCATAAATTGACCTTCCTGGTACACAGTAGGTCTGGTCAGGGTGCACAATAGAGCTGATCACAGTTCCCAAACGGTTTGCTAAGGCCTTCGACAAAAGCTTGTAATCCGCACACAGCAATGAGACAGGCCGCCAGTTCTCGACTAGTTGAGTGTCCCCAGCCTTTGGCAACAGGCAAATGACTGCTCTTCTGCAGGACAGGGGAAGCTCTCCAACATGAAGGCATTCATCAAATACCTCAAGCAGGTCAGGTCCCACAAGTTTCCAAAAAGTCTTATAGAACTCTCCGGGCAAACCATCAATCCCAGAGGCTTTACCATCCTTCAAGCTCCGCATAGCAGTTTCAAGTTCAGCAGCCGAAACTGACATGTTCAATGTGCGTTGCTGGTCTTCCTCAAGTCTTGGAAGCCCGGTAGTCAGCTCCTGCAAGGTCTCATTACTTATGCTCTGGGGGGAGTACAAGTTTGTATAAAAAACCTTCAAAACAGACTTAATCTCCTGTTGGGAGGTCACTATTGGCCCATTAGCAGCACGTAGCCCATGAATCTGTTGTGATTTTTTAACAGAGTTCTCCAAACCAAACAAGGCCTTATTTGGCATATCCAACGTTAAATAACTCATTCTCATGCGTACCAGGGTGCCCATTGCTCGCTGCCGTACCAGTTCAGTCAACATTGCCTTTTTAGTCCATAGCAGCCGGTCACCTGTAGTGTCTTTCCCAGCCGTATTAATGTTTTCCTCCAGGGCTGCAATTTCAGCCTTTAATGAATCAATCGAGAGATTTTGCAATTTAGTGGCATAAAGACTATATTGTTGACAGAACGATTTGACCTGACCCTTTGCGAGGTCCCACCACAGTCGAAGGTTAGCATGTTCAAATTTGGAGGACCGAATTCTTTCCCACACGGCTCGAAAAGCCTCTTTGAATCTCATATCATTCAGCAGGTGGGTATTAAGTGACCAATACGCACTACCCCCTGAGGTCAGAGGCAAATTAAAACCCATTGAAACCAGGTAATGGTCTGTGAAACCAGTTGGGAGTATCTGGGTTGTGGCCATCACATTTAGCATTGGCTTATTCACGTAGAATCTGTCTAGCCTTGCCATTGATATCCTCCCATCATGGCATCTGCACCACGTATAGCACCGTGAAGTTGGGTGTTGCAACCTCCAAACATCTTTCAAATGCTGATTTTTGATGATGTTCTCCAAAATCCTCATAGAAGCTGGATGGGGTTCATGACCGGTCCTGTCTACGGAAGGATTGATAGTGCAATTGAAATCACCAGCAACACAGATGAAAGCGGTTGTATCCAGTCCTTTTACAAAGTCATGCAGAGTGGAAAAGAACACTCTTCTTTCCATGGGCTCACTCGGTGCATATACGTTCACAATGATGATCCTTTGCGTGTTGCAATAGAAATCCACCGCTATCAGATGTCCCTTATAAATTTCCTTAAAGACAATCTTCCGAGCAGGGATTCTATCACTCAAGGCGATGGCAACACCAGCTTTGGGTGTGGTAAACCCACTCAGCCACCACTGCCCTCGATAAAGTTTTCCCCATTCAGCAACCAGGGTGTTCGTAGCATGAGTCTCCTGTATCAGGATGATGTCGGCTTTCACCCTCTCCATCGCCTGAATTGTCTGAATTTTTCGTAAGGGGGTACAACCCCCATTGATATTCAGGGATGCGATACATATCTTTCGCAAAGCCATTTACAAAGGTAACTCACCCTCCGCCTGCAATTCCTTATTCGCCTTTGTGACCGCTTTCCGAAGACGCTGAAATTGGGCCTCCGAGATTTCCATTGGGTCATTTCTTTGCAGGAGGGGTCTTGCAGCCCTGATGAAAGTTTTCACATCGGGAAAATGGTCTTTGATCACAACGTAGCGTTGCCTAAACGTCTCGTTTAGGAAACTGATGACGTTTTCCTTTGTTGCTTCCATCTGTTCTTCTCCCTGATGATCATTCACAGACACAAGGCTTTGAGCTTCCTCATCCAGCTCCCTAACCACATCAACATTGAAACTCCTTTGTTGTGTGTCAGGAGCAGGCACACCTTCTGTGTCATCACCACTGCAGTCTTCTTGTTGCATCACAAGGGGCACATCTGTGCCACCACTGCTGCCTATTATAGGTCTGCTTGGACCATCATCCTTGGTCGTTTCAACCGGATGTGAGCAACAACCGTTGTCACTCAGGCCCTGGGACTGCTCGTTGTCACAAGGGACAATGGTGCCATCATCACAACCAATACTGCTGCATTGATTTTCTTCAACAAGAGCAAGGGGTGAAGTCCTACTCTCCTCTGTTTCGTCACCACCCTGCCCAGCTTGCTGAGAATCATCAGGATAGTCTGAGATACTGTTTGTTTGTACGAGTATCACTTTGCTACCTTTGTCTTCCACCTCGGCGCTCAAAAAGGTACGTTTTAGGTTCCTCTTAGCCTCGGTGCCTTTCATCAATACCTCCTCAAAGACCATATTCTCTTGAGGTTGCAGCCTCTTGTCCTCATCGACTGGGTGCACCCCTGCTGCACTAACCTCAGCAACACCGCCACCACTTTCCACACCCTGGTCTTCTGGTGTGGGCGTCTGTACTTCACCAGGCTCATGAATGGGGGGCACTGCATCAGTTACAGGGGGGGCCGACCCAGCTGCTGTAGCGTACGTCTTCTTGGCGTCTGGGCAATACTGCTTAGTGTGTCCGTGTGCTCCACATCCGTAGCAGATCAAGGTCTCGGTCGCCATGAAGATTCTATATTCATGCTCGCCTACTTTAAAGGTGTGGGAGGTGTTCAACTGCTTCGCTGCGTCTTTTAGAACAACAAAACAAAAACGTCTAAACGATTGTACGTGCTTCAACCTGCCGTTTCTCGTACGTAGAGGAACCCTAATGATTCGAGAGACGACAGTGCCAAACTCACCTAGCTTGTGTAGGATTTCCTCGTTACCTAGGAAAGGCGGAACATTGCTCAGAATGACTTTAACTGCCGGCGTGTCCATCGACGACACAGGAACAAACAGATCGTTTCCCAAGGTCAAACCATTCTGCACAACAATATCGGCCAGACTTATTTGCGAAACAAAAACCACAATTTTGTGATTCATACGAGACGCGGCACGAATGTTACTCACGTCGATCAAATCCCCAATCGCAAGCAAAATGTCATCCATTTCAACTCCCTCCGGTGGGACAAGGCACAGCCCGTGCTTACGCGATAAACCCTCATCGGTAACACGATCGGCAGGCCTTTGGCTACTCCTATTAGCCATATCGTCAAAGGAGAAACGAAGTGAAAGCAAATAGATTTGTATAATCCCCAAAAAAAAAAGAATAGAAAAAAATATATATATATTAAGTAACTAGAAACGAAAGCACGGTTTAAACCACGTTAGGAAAAAACGTGGTTCAAACAAACCCTTACCGTGCTGGCTCTCCCTCTCTCTGTCTCGAAGGAGGAGAAAAAAACGAGGGACAGGTGGTAACGAAGCAGGAAGGGAGGAAAAAGGTCAACATACACGACAAGAGTACAAAAGGAAAAAACCAAAGGAAGGGGAAAGGTAAAAAGGTTGGTGGGGAGAGGATGAAAAACAACACGAGCCAGGAGCTACAACACACAAGCACGAGCACGCGCCATCTTGCCACGCCCAACACACGAAACGGCCAGGAGAGAGAGAGAGAGAGAGAGAGAGAGAGAGAGAGAGAGAGAGAGAGAGAGAGAGAAAGAGAAAGAGAGAGAGAGAGAGAGAGAGAGAGAGAGAGAGAGAGAGAGACTTTTCAGACTTTTTATTACAAAAATATAAAAATACAAGCCAGTCGGTGAAGATACTATTCAATACAGCCATACTAATCAAAAATACAGAAAAGAAAAGGAGATAATGACAGGAAATCAAAACAGTACAATGAACTAGAAAGGAAAACAACAACAGAAAAACCGACCACACACTGATTCAATCCAAACAAACCTACAAATATATCATTAATTCATTCTCCTGCACCATGCAGATCCCATCAAAACACCAGATGTTCATAAACTCATCAATACATTTCTTTCTTTCAGAAACACAAAATTCAAGTTTGAGTCTTGCAGATATCAAGGCATTAAAAAAAGACCAAGACATCACATTGCCCAATCGGCTTTCCTTTCAGTTTTTCCTTCCTCGATAAATAAATTGCCATTTTCGCCGTGGCCACTAAAAAAAAAACAACATATGTGCATGTTCTGTCATATCATTGAAACCAAAAATAAATGATCGCAGAGAAAAAGTGATCTTCATTTTTCCAGCCATGTAGTTCAGCCATTGAAATAAAGGCACAAGCCTTGCACAATCAACGTACGCATGGAACACATCCTCTGTGTAAACACAGAACGGGCAACACGTAGATGTGGGCGCGAAATGACTCACTAATTTATTAGACGGAATGATCCAGTGTATCATTCGCCACTGGAGATCACCTGTCCTTTTGCTTACCAGCTTACTGTATATTGATTCCCATGCAGGCTCAGATGAGAGTCCTTCCTGCATTAGCCCTTTCCCCCTGGCCACTCCATTTAACGGTGAGTTCCCAAGCAGAACTGCAGTGCATAACCGATACAGGTCTTTACTACTGCATTTCTGAAAAATGTTTTGTCCCTCACTAATTGGGGGCAAGTCTCTGTGACTAGGCTGTACCAATAAACCAGGAAAATGCCAGTCATTCGATGCCACCAAAACTTCCTGGGTCCATCTTAGTCCAAGTTGGAAGCTTTTCTTTACTATTTCCTTTAGGACTCTTCCAATTATTCTGTTTGACCATAACCCAGTCATATCGGCTATCTCTTGCACCTACTTCCACCCCAAACCAGAATCATGGCGGAGGTCCAACACTTTGATTATGCCCGCTGTAATAAAGTGTTGATAAAAGTCTCGGCTTCTTGGAATTGCAGGAAAAAGTGGGTTGTAAAAAAGGGGTTCTTCCACAAACATGTTTGTAGCATAGGTTTCTTGCTGGCGACTAGTCGAAAGGCTTTGCCAGGCATTCAGAAGGCTCTGATAGAATGATGGTAGATGAGATGTGTCGACATGTTGGAGTTGGACTAAGAAAAGTTCAAGGCCGTATCCGAGCCCGCTTGCTTTTCGCAGAACGTGATAGGCCAGAAGTCGGCTTGGCAGTCGTTCCTTGAACAGCAACTGCTGTATGGTACACAGCCGAAAAGCCATGATACGACTTTTTATGTCGATAAGTCCCTGGCCACCTTCAGGCAAGGGGCTACATATGACATTTGGTCATAACCAATGGTGACCACTCCAAAAAAAATCCACGAGTAGCCTCTGCACTGCCTTTAGTAGTGCCTCTGGCAGCTGAAGGCAGATAAACCTATGCCACAGGGAAGAAGCCACCAAATTATTAACCACTAGAACCCTGCCTTTGTAGGAAAGGTGGGGCAGAGCTCGTTTCCACAGTCCCAGTCTTTTTTTGACATGCTCAACAATCCCGTCCAAATTTTTGAGGACGTAATGTAGAGATCCCAGGAAAACCCCAAGGTATTTGACTCCGTCTTCCACCCATTTTAACTTTGTTGGTAGATGCACAGGTGGTACCAGCACTCTTCCAGGTGGAATGTTCTTGAGACAGGGAATCCATAAGGCCTTACTCTTGTCCCAGTTACACATCAAAGAAGAAGCGAGGCAAAAAAGATTTAAACATTCAACAAGTGCAGGGATATCACTCTCTTTCTTAACAACCACACAGACATCATCTGCATAAGCCGATACAACTACTGAAGGACTCCCAGGGGATACAGTCACTCCTGAAATATTTTTCCTAAATAAAATTAGGAGTGATTCCATTACCAAGGAAAAGAATAACCCAGAAACCAGGCATATAACCCAGAAATTTTCCAGTTTCTGGGTTATTTTCTGGGTCTCACCCCTCTTTGAACCTGTACCGGAGAGCTGAGTTCGTTATTTATTTTAAATAAACTAAATATATTGTTGTACAACAAAGTCACGTAGGCCCTAAAATTGACACCAAAGCCACATGCTTCTAGCACACGATACAAAAAAACATGATCCACACTATCAAAAGCCCTTTCCAAATCAAGGAATATTATCCCAAAATCTTTTTCCAAGCAATCACATTCCATTAAATCTCTAATCAAAAAAATATTATCATAAATAGATCTGTTTGGGATGCAGTAATTCTGATCATGGTGGACTAGATCACCGATTAACGTCTTCAACCGACTGGCCAACACTTTTCACAATATTTTGTAGTCCGTACATAATAACGAGACCGGCCGCAATTCTTTATCTGTCGTAGATCCCTAGTCTTTGGAATCAGCGACACCACTGCTCTTCTGAAGCTTAGTGGGAGTTCTCCAAGCACCAAGTATGATTCCAGGACATTCAATAATTCAGGGCCCAAAAGGTCCCAAATAGCCAAGAAAAATTCTGCTGGTAGGCCGTCAATCCCAAGAGCTTTCCCAGAGTCCATTTCACTTAGGGCCTGCGTTAGCTCGGGCAAAGTAATTGTTGAATCCAGGCCCAGGCACTGAGGCTCAGTTAGGGATGAAAGGTGAGAAGTTAAAAATTCCATGGTTTGCTCACAAACATTTTGTTTTGCATAAACGTTTGAAAAAAACTCTAATGCACAACCTTACATCTCCAGGGTTGGCAACCATGTTTCCCCTAAAGTCTTGTACAGAGAAAAGGGTTTTGGGTGACTTATTTACAAAATCCATTTGGAAGAAAGATTTACTCGGGGTGTCTGATACCTTTAAATTGTTTATTCTTAATCTGATTAACAGGCCGGCTGCTTTCTCCTGAATCAGCTCTCTCAGTTGAGCCTTCTTTTCAACAAATAACCTGTGGTCTCTTCTGCTATTATCTTTAGCCAGTTTACACTCTAACCGTATAATATCAGCTTCTAAACAAGCCATTGTTATATTTTTTACGTCAGTTTCATTTGAAACAAACTGCTGACAAAACACTCTAATCTGAGCTTTTGTGTTATCCCACCCTAAGGCTAAAGAAGAGAAAGAGGGCTTTTTTGAAAGTTGGATGACCCAAAAAGCACGGAAGGCGTCTTTAAACAAAGCATCTTCGAGAAGACTGGTATTGAATTTCCAGTATGCACTTTTGCGTAAGGGTTGAGGGAAAAAGAGGCCCATGGTAACTAAATGCTGATCAGAAAACAAAGATGGAAAATGATTTGGAGAGATAACCGCATTCCTGAACTGTGAGTTTATGTAACAACGGTCAAGTCTAGCGAAGGTCATTCTCCCATTGGCACATCGTCCCCAAGTATACTCAGATTTGTTGGGGTAATGCAGCCTCCATGCATCTAGCACACCCACTGCATAAAAATAATTTAACAAATCAGTACTACCTTCGGGATGAGGTTCTGCTGTATTTCGGTCTATACTGGGTTTAAAGGTACAATTAAAGTCACCCCCCATGCAAATACAATTATTGAGATCTATCGAGTGCATGTGTCGAATTAAAGATGAAAAGAAAGCTCTTCGTTCCACACTCTCACTTGGTGCATAAACGTTGAATAGTGTAAACCGAAAATTATTAATGACCAGTTCCAATGAAATAAACCGGCCTTTAATCACCTCCTGGAAGAGGCATGACTCAGGTACTAGGCCTGGTCTGAGTAAAAAGGCTACACCAGCAGAAGAAGAAGACATGTTACTAAAAAAACATTGTCCTTTAAAGAGGCGACACCAGTCGTACTCCACATTTTGAATTATATGGGTTTCCTGGAGTAAGAGTACATCAATTTTCTTGCGCTCAAATAAACTTTTCACCTCAACCTGGCGGTTTTGGCTTGCACCTCCGCCGTTCATATTTAAGGTTCCAAAGGTGATTTTTTTCATGGATTATCAAAAGGCGTGAGCGGTTGTTGGGAAATCTCGCTCCCTGCTTTTGTAACAGCCTTTCTAAGCCGATGAAACAGCGACCTTGTTAAATGAAATTCATCCGGCCTCCTAATTATGTCCTTTGCAGCCTGGATGAATGAAATTAAATCAGGAAAATGATCTTTTACAATCACATTTCGCTGTCGATAGTTGTCATTCAGAAAAGAAATACGTTGAGGGGCTATGGATGACTGATACGATGAAGATTGAGACAACTCAGTCATCTCGACTTCATCCTCCGATTCTGACAAATCAGAAACAGCTCTGCCTGGGTCACATATATCAGTCTGCACAGTCCCCATTTTGATTCCAGCCAAGTCCGAAGATTTGCTGGAATGTTCTATGGTAGAGTCATCTTCACTCTGGTACCCGGGACATTCAGCAGGAGCTGAAATCTCGGCTTCACCCTCCTGTAGGGAGATGTTCACTGGCTCAGTTGACGAACCAGTGTCATGATTTAGATCTTGCATTGGTAAAGAGGAGCTTGGGGCTGAGACATTCCCATTCCGCTCGGTCTCAGCAGGTAGTGAAGGTGGCGGCTCACTAATGAGCTCACCATCATCTTTAGTCTCACCATCTACTTTTTCTCCCAAGTTTTCGGTGCTGCCCGATAATGTTTCAGAATTAATTAATTCAGGTTCCTTCTCCCTGGTGTCAATACAGATTGTGGACACCTGAGAAAGACGTTCCAAGGCGTCTGCACCCACACTCTCTTTATCGAACACTACCTTTTTCAAAGTAATGTTGGAGTTACCAAGCACCAGGTGCTCTTCGTTTTTTTGTCACCACAATGGGATCTTCTTCCATCTCCTCACTGCACGTAGCATCTGCCACAACAGTTGGGTTATCTGGGATTATTTCATTATTTACCGAATCAGCAGTGTTGTCGTTTTCACTAACACGAACAGGAGTATTATCCCTACTCCTCGAGTGCGAGGGAGCGGCGGTAGGAACCGTTCGGGTATTTCGGTTTACCTTGTTTCGTACGTTAGAGACCGAGGTGTTATCTCTTTTACAATCAGCGTCACTATGACCTGCTTCCCCACACCTTACACACGATACCTTCGGACAAAACCTTTTCATATGGCCAAAAGCTCCGCAATGAAAACATGTTAATGAGGCCGATAACGCATACATCTGGTACTCATGGTTGTTCACCTTTACCTTGAACGTGATGTTTAACCCCGTGTCATCGCCTCGATCCGGAAGCACCATATACACCTGCCGTCTGAAGCTCATCACGTGTTTAACACGTTCATCCTGAGACCGGAGCGGAATCATTGTGATTTTCGACACAACTGTTCCGTATCGGGACAAAACGGACATCAGCTGGTTGCAGGTTATAAATGGCACGTTAGATATGACGACCCTCATCGATGGAGTGTCCATAGGCGACGCCAAGACAAAGAGACCTGTCTCTGTGGTTAATCCCGCACTAACAACATCGTGAACGAATTTTTCATCGGACACAAATACAACAACCTTTTTGATTCATTCTCGACGCTGCTCGTACATTCTCACAACCGATTATTTTCCCCACCGACAAAACAATGTCCTCGGTGGAAGTTCCTTCGGGCGGAACACACACAAATGCATGCTTCCTTGTTAAGTTGTCGAACGCCTCTAACCGAGCGTGCATTCGCCATACCGGCGAATTTACCTCCCCTCCCCCCACTTGTCCAATCCGGCCAAGCAGGTATCAAACCTAAATAATCGAACTAAAGTAAATCGTAACCGTGCATTTTAAACACAAAAAAAGGCTTACAAAGCGTCGTCGAAGCCGGCAGGCCGCACCCAAAATGGGTCCGCTCTCAAACCTCTCTCTCTCGAAGACAAAGGTGTAGAAAGGATGAAAACAAAATGCCAAAGTACACAGGATGGAAAGGAGAGGGAGGAGGGGGCAGGGGAGGAGGAAATCTCACAAAGAACTCACTACAACACAGAGCAGTTGCTCACAGCCGCCATGACGCCACACCCAACGCACCGACAGGTGGCGACAGAGAGATAGAGAGAGACTTTTTTTTTTTTTAGACTTTTGTATACCTTTATTTAAGCAAGGTTTAGAAAACAGCAGCTAGGCATAGTCAACAAACAGCAATCATAAAAGGAAGGTAAAAAAATAAAGCATAAAAATAATACAAGTACACATTTAAAAAGAAAGGGTGAGATCATTGTTGAGTACTTTACACAGTGCGTTCTTGTAACACCATTTTTGCTTAAAAAGATCTAAATTATTTACGTTTTGGTGAAAATAAAACTCTGCACGTAGCCTGGCCACGGTAAGGGCCTTAAAAACTGTTAAAACATTGTAGCCAGCATCAGGGTTGGCAAGAAGTTTAGCTTTCCTTGTTTTATAAATTGCTAGCTTCCCTTCAGCTATTAAAAAATTGGTGAGCACAGATACGGCAGCATTCTTAGGGTTCAATGGCAAACCAAAAATAAACATACGTAAAGAAAAAGAAACATTCATATGGCAGCACAATTGTGACAACAAAGTAAAAAGTGGGGTCAGCTTTGCACAGTCAACATAGGCATGATGTAAATCTTCAGAGGCCGTACAAAAGGGGCATGAAACAGAATTTAAAACACGAAAACGGTGTAATAAAACATTGGTAGGTAAAATCATATGTACAATTCTCCAAGAGATATCACCAGTCCGTTTTACAATTGGTGGAGCATACATGGTGGCCCATTGTGGGCAAGGGGAGGGGGGGGCGGCGGTAACGTCCCTGTCCATCGGGATCCAAACCTATCCTTGCATACGTAAGGATGCCGAATGGCAACACAGAGGTGGTACAGGCACTTTTTTTCAGCGCTAGGAAGTGGAGAGGAAGACAGGCACACAGATTCTGTTAATGCAGCCGATGATATTTGCACCTGATGAAGGGAGAGAACATGCATTGCAGGGTCATTGTTGTTGGCATCAAAATGAAGACCCAGTCCTCTGAAGGTATGCAACACTTCTTGAATGAGCTGGGAGACAGCTCTTACAGAGTGCATTCCAACAGCGGTTGCAATATGTCCTGCTGAGTGCCAAGTTTCATTCCGGTTATCCCGCAGGTCTCGTATAACATGCACACCAGAACTTGTAAAACATTGCACAAAGGCACGTGATCGAAGTATGTTGGGAAAGAGTGCATTGTAAAAGATAGGCTCGTCGAGGAAGTTGTTGGTGTTGTAATGAGCCATATCTCGGTGCACCACGAGAGGGTGCCAGGCTTGCAGTAGGTCTTGGTAGAAAGGAGGCAATGGGGAGATGTCAACATATTGCAGGTCCATAAGAAAAAGTTCCTTGTTGAAATCAAGCATGCCAGCCATTTTCAACAGGTAGTTGGCAGTGAGCCGCCACGGCAGCGAAGTGAAAAAAAGAAAACGGTGAACAGTGGTGACTCGAAAAGCCATTAGTCGGCTGACAATGTCTATGAGGCCATGGCCACCTTCTGCCAATGGAAGGTAAAGGACTTCAGGCTTGACCCAATGCTTGCCGCCCCAGAAGAAATCCAGCAGGTGTTTCTGGAGTGTCAGCAACAGTGCTTCAGGAGGATGCAAAGCAATCATTTTGTGCCACAAGGAAGCCGCTACATTATTAATTACTAGGGCACGTCCTCTGTATGACAATGTAGATAATATTCCTCTCCACTTCTCCAGCCTATTATCAATTCTATTAACTGTGTTAACCCAGTTCTTTGCCATGAACGCTGGAGTGCCAATGTACACACCCAGATAAAGGATGCCTTCCTTCTCCCACTGCAAGCCTCTGGGAAGACAAGGCAAACCAACAGCAGGGGGGTGGCCAATCCATAAAGCTTTGCATTTGTTCCAATTGATTGCAGTTGTACATGCCGAGGAAAATTTTTCCAGATTATTTAGTAGCATGGTGACATCATCACTGCTACGCACCACAACACAAACATCATCAGCATATGCCGAGGTGACAATTGGCCTTTCATTTGGCAGCACAGGAAAACCTGGTAAACTAGCATGAAGGCGGATTAGTAGAGGTTCAATGCAGAGGGAGTAGAGAATGCCCGATAAAGGACACCCTTGGCGGACTCCTCTTTCAACCGTTAGTGGTGCACATAAACTGTTGTTGACTTTAATGATGCTAACAACATGATTGTACAGCAATGAAACGTGAGAAATAAAGGCTGCCCCAAAACCAAACTGTTTTAGGGTATGAAAAACATATTCATGGCTAATAGTGTCAAATGCTTTCTGCTGGTCAAGGAAAACTAGGCCAGCATTCTGTTTTTGTGCAGCACAGACATCCCACAAGTCCCGAATTAAAAAAATATTGTCATGAATCGACCGATTTAAAATACAAAAGGATTGATCAAAATGTATTAAAAAGCTAGGAAGGGGCTTTATGCAGTTTACAAGGACTTTGGAAAGAATTTTGTAATCCACACAAAGCAGAGAGATAGGCCGCCAATTTTGTAAAGACTGTAAGTCTCCTTTCTTTGGGATAAGGCACACAATTGCATGGCGACAACTTAGAGGTAACACACCCTCTTGTGAACTATACTTAAAAACAACTAAAAGGGTCGGACCGAGCAAGTCCCAGATGCTTTGTAAAATTCCACGGGTAAGCCATCAAAGCCAGGCGCTTTATTATCATTAAGGCTATTAAGAGCTGTTAAGAGTTCACCCACTGTAAAATCTTGTTCTAGAGAGCGCTGCTGTGATTCTTCTAATCGTGGTAGATTTTGGGTAAAATCAAACATTTCTTGATCATTACTTTCCTTTGCAGTAAAAACATTCTTGAAGAAGTCTCTGATAAGACACTTCAACTGAGCATTCTCCTCAATAATTTGTCCGTCACTTGAACGTAAGCTTAGCAACAGTCTATTAGATTTTACAGCTTTTTCGAAGCTAAAAAAATCTTTACAACACGTTTCTGAGGTAGATAAACCTTTTACTCGAAGTCGTGTTAGCGCCCCGAGAGCATCATCTTTAGTTAAAACATTCAGTAGGGCTTGTTTCTCATGAAGCCGATGGCATCGTACCTCCTCATCACTGTTGGTCGCGTTTTCCTGCAGGTCAAGAATTTCTTTCTTTAAAATGCATATCCTGGCTTGCTTTGCATTAGTAAAATTATTACTGTATTGCTGGCAGAAGACTCGGATTTGTGCCTTTACATAATCCCACCATAGGCAAAGATTGGTGAAATCATTCTGCGATTCTAGAATCCGAAGCCAGAAATTTCTAAAGGATAGTTTAAAAAAGGGATCATTTAAAAAAGAAATATTAAAAGACCAATGAGATGTATGCCTCTGAGGGCTAGGGAAAGAAAGACGCATTTTAATTAAAAAATGGTCAGAAAACCCAGGAGTAATATCAGTAAACTAACAAGGTTTAAAAAGGAGAGGCTGATATAAAATTTATCAAGCCTTGCAAGCGACAAGTTGTCTAGCAGGCAATGACACCAAGTAAATTGTTGAGTGTTCCCGTGCTGCAGTCGCCAAACATCACCAAGGTCGTTCCGAGACAGAAGCGTAGACAGAGGCCTAGCACTAGCTGGATGGGGTTCAGGGCTGTTCCGATCTTTGGCTGGGTCTAATGTGCAATTAAAATCACCACCTAAGCACAAAAGGGTATCAGGGGCAAGATGATTAAGGAAGGTAAAGGATTCGGTGAAGAAAGCCGTCCTGGCTGTGCTGTCACTTGGGGCATAAACATTGACAATTACCATCTGCTGATGGTGATATAAAAATTCAATGGAAGCTAGATATCCAGGTACAATTTCTTTAAAAACAAGAGAGGAGATGGGAAGATGTGCAGATATATAGAAAGCAACACCAGCACTAACCGAAGACGTGTTACTAAAAAAACCAGGTGCCTTTCAGCTTCAGCCTCCAATCTGCCATGTAACTCGCAGTCGAGCGAGTTTCTTGTAAGAGAGAATGTCTACCTTCTCATTCTCTATCAGCTGCATCGTTTGAACTTTGCGCAGGGGATTGCGCCCGCCGTTTATGTTCAAACTTGCTATTATCATGATGAGAAGAGTGGCCCACAAATGATGATTATTCATTCAAAAGTTTCCTTGCTTTAACGATGTGTCTTTTCAGTTGCTTACAAGAAGCGCTGGAAATGGCAACAGTTTCTGGATTCTTAATAATGATTTGCGCTTTTTGAACAAAGGCGCGCACATTGGGGGAAAAATCATTCAGGTTTACTCGTTTCTTACGAGTGGTTTTTTTCAAGAAATCTAAAATATCAGAGGTTGAAATTGTACCATCGAGACTACTGTCTGGGAAGAGCTCCTCACCAAATGCACTTGATGCCAGGGAGGAGCAACCATCTGAATCATAGCCCTCATTATCCTCAGGGCCTTCACCCATTTGCTCGATGTCCATGGTTGTTTCAGAGGGGGAAACCGAGGGTGCAGTAGGGGCAACAAACTCAGCGGTTACATGTTTGGGTGGGTCAATAGTTGTAACAATGACGATGTTATCTTTAGCAGAGGTACTGCAAGGTTGAAGTAACTCAGAGAGTGTAGGGGTGGTACAGTCAGAAAGGGGCACACTCGTAGTGGTAGTTAGAGGTTGCAGGGCAGGGAGGTGAGGGGGAAGTGGAGGAGGTGGTGCAGGAGAAGAAGAAGAAGAAAAAGAAGAAGCAGAGGGAAGGGAAAGGGGAGGAGGAGACGGGGGGGAAGAAGAGCATGGAGAGGAGGAAGAGGAGGAGCAAGAGGGGGGGCAAGAGAAGGGGTAGGAGGAGGCAAGGAGGGGGGATGGGGGGGAGGAGGGGGGACAGAAAGAGGGGAAAGAGAAGGTGCACCATTAGCGTCACTACATGATACTTTTAAGGTGACACATGACTCGGAGGAGGGACAGTCTGACGACACAGAAGTACATGGGACCTGTGTTGTGGGGCGAACACCGGCGGCCACCTGAGCAAAGGAACGAAGGGCGGCTGAAGCAGCCAGAATTTTCGATCCAGGCTCAGCGGTGCTTTGAGAGGGTGGAAGGGGTCTTTTAGTACTTTTGGTTGGAGGAGCAGGTGCTTCATTTGAAGCTGCTGGCTCCATGTTGGTAGTGTTACCTGAGGGAGTTGGGAGTTGTTGGGTTGAGGGACCTTTGTTGGCAGCTTGATTCGGCATGTCTCTGGGGCACGATCTTTTTACATGGCCGAATTCACCACAACCAAAACACACCAGGGTTTCCGTATTGGCATACCCCATGAAAGTATGCCCGTCGATTTTGAAGGGGAGTATCGCCTGGAACGCCGAAACACCCGCAGGGAGAATCATGTCGAGAATTCGGTGAAACGACATGATGTGCTTCAGTTTGTCGTTTTGACTTCGAAACGGAATCATCGTTATCGGAGACACAACCGTTCCATATTTTTTTAATTGGGATGTGATTTGTTCACCTTTAACAAAGGGGGCTAAATTTGAAATCACAACTTTTTTTGCAGAAGTATCCAGGGGGGAAAAGGGGACGTAATATTTGGGTCGAAAAAAACCCCGCGCTCCACGACTTGCGCGACCCTCCGAACTTCGGAGACGAAAAAAACAAGACGTTTGTTCATGCGCGAAACCGCTTTAACATTCTCGATGCCGACGATCTCGCCGACAGCAAAGATTAACTTCTCCAAGTCGATCTCCGACGGAGGAACACACATAACCCCGTGCTTTCGGGTTAGTGCTTCAAACGAAGCGTAACGTGAACTTTGACCCGCCATAATTATTCAATGGACGGATATATGAAAATAAAGCAGCTACCACCGTTCAAACCTTGACAGGTAGCAAGAAAATGAAAGCGATATAAACGAAAAGAAGAGGTACAAGTAAAAAGAAATAGAAATAAGAGATAAACGCGATAAACTAATTATACACAACGGTAGATCGATCGATAGAAGGCGCCGCCCAGAACGGAAAACAACAACGTACCGAGAAACCGTCGAATGCTATTCTCTCTCTCTCTCAAAGGATGAGAGAGAGAAAGAGAAAGAGAAAGAGAAAGAGAAAGAGAAAGAGAAAGAGAAAAAGAGAAAAAGAGAAAAAGAGAAAAAGAGAGAAAGAGAGAAAGAGAAAAAGAGAAAGAGAGAAAGAGAGAAAGAAAGAGAAAGTGAGAGAGAGAGAGAGAGAGAGAGAGAGAGAGAGAGAGAGAGAGAGAGAGAGAGAGAGAGAGAGAGAGAGAGACTGTTTATTACAAGAGTACAAAAAATCAGTTATGTTCAGTCACAAAGAAAACAAAACACAATAGAATGGTCTCAAGGAAAAGTTATTATCAAATCATCATCATCAAGTGTGCATATGGCATCATTAAAAACCCACTTTTCTTTAAAACATGTTAAATTCTTGTTCATTTTTAAAAACCGGTATTCTAGCTTTAGTCTTGCATTTACAAGAACCTTAAGGGTGAGCAGTACATCATATGACGAGTCAGAAGCGTTTCCCATTTTTTTCTTCCTGGATTTGTAAATTGCAAACTTGGCCTGGCCAATTAAAAAATTCATTAAAACCACATTTCTAAGGGAAGACGGTCCTAAAACACCATAAATAAAAACATTGTGATTGAAGAGGGAACCAAGCTTCACAAAGCGTTCCTGAAGGAATGTAAAAAGAGGTTGCAATCGTTCACACTCAAGGTATATATGCGATAGGGTTTCAATGGATGCACAGAAAGGGCATAGATTAGAGTTAGCAGTAGAAAACCGGTTCAGTAAAACATTATAAGGTAAAATCCAGTGTACAAGTTTCCATTGAATATCTCCAACATACTTTGGAGTAGGCAAGAGATAAAAACTTCGCCAATTGGGGCAATTGGGGGGTATTGGGGGTAACACATCCCGCCATCGAAGCCTTGGGTGCTCAGAAAATGTTTTTGCGTATAAAATTTTAACGTACGCGTTGTACAAAGTTTTCTTTGGAAAGGCGGGAAGGGATAATGCAGTATCATCAGGGCTGTTCAGGCCAGGGGACAGATTAAGTGGCGGGCTGAAGACTAGGAGTTTGGGGAAGTCACCCGCTGTTTCCTCGGGGGAAGGGCCAAGTTCCTCGCAGGTATTACGATACATTGTGGATATCCCTTGAAGGAACCGAGAGATGATCCTGACAGATTTTATTCCGGTTTTTTGTGCCACAGCGGCAGCACTCAGCCAGCAGCTCCCAGACTCTGTCATGAGGTCTTTCATTCGCAGCAGCTTGGCATCAACAAAACGTTGAACGAGTCCCCTATTATTCAAGCTGTTTTCCAGGAAGGGGTTGTAGCATAGGGGCTCATTCAACAACATTTCCATGTTGTATGTTGCCATTTCACGGGAAAAGGACAGGGCTTGCCAGGCGTTCATCACCCCTTGGTAAAATGTGGGCAGCAAGGATGAATCGATTTGATGAGGGTTCATCAAGAAAAGTTCTCGGTCGTAACCCAGCTTGCATGTAAGCTGCAATATGCAGTTAGCCAGAGGCCTCCAGAGTAGGGCTTCATCTCCATATACAAGTTGGCGCACGATATGAAGCCGGAAGACCATAAATCCGACTGCGGATATCAATAAGACCTTGGCCACCTTCAGTGAGTGGTAAGTATGCCACGGGGGGTTGGAGCCAGTGTTTCCTGCTCCAGAAAAAGTCGACAATGCTCTTTTGCAGTGTAATAAGAAGGCTCCCGGGCAGATGTAGGCATATCATCTTATGCCATAGCATAGAGGCGACAAGATTGTTAATGACGAGAGTTCTTCCGCGGTACGAAAGTTGAGAAAGAAGTCCTTTCCAGCGGGCCAGTTTTGCCATTACCTTGTCCGGTAATCCCACCCAGTTCTGCTGCTCAAAGGTGTTGTCTCCTAGGAAAATACCGAGGTATTTAATGCCACTTTTCTGCCAGTTCACTCCTCCTGGTAGGACAATTGGCGGGCAATCTCCAGGTCCTATCCAAAGGGCTTCACTCTTCTTCCAGTTTACCTGGCCTGAACAAGCCTGACAATATTTTTTTAGTGCCTGAGCCACCGCAGTGACGTCAGCACTATTTTTTATATAAATACAGACATCATCTGCATAAGCAGAGACTTTTAGCGGTGTGGTAAGAATTGATCCAGTGAAGCCAGAAATGTGCGTACGTAATTGGAGCAGAAGGGGTTCGATGGCAAGAGAGTATAAAAGTCCAGATAGCGGGCAACCTTGCCGTACTCCCCGTTGTACAGCAATGGGGCTACACAATACTTGATTAATTTTAAGAACACTGGATATATTACAATACAAAAGTTTAACGTACGACATAAAAATAGGTCCAAACCCAAAATTCTCTAAAACTCTAAAAAGGTACATGTGGTCAATACAGTCAAAGGCTTTTCCTTGGTCAATGAAAAACAGACCAACATTCATATTAAAATTGTTACAAAACCGAATGGTATCACGGATAAGAAAGATATTATTAAAAATAGTACGTCCAGGAATACAAAAGGATTGATGTTCTCCTATTAGTACATTCATAAAAGGTTTCATTCGATTAGACAAGGCTTTGGCTAAAATTTTATAATCCGTACATAAAACAGAAATAGGACGCCAGTTCTCTATAAGTTGTGTGTCCACTTTCTTAGGAATTAAGGTGGTGACTGCTCTCCGGCAACTCCACGGCAGTTGTCCATCCTCTAAACATTCATTCAATACCCGCAGTAGGTGAGGTCCAATGGCGTCCCAAAAAAACTTGAAAAATTCGCTAGTCAGCCCATCCAGTCCAGGGGCTTTATCAGGTTCCAAGGCCTTCAAGGCAGCGGTGAGCTCAGGTAACCTAAGAGGATCCTCCAGCTGCTGCTTCTGATCCTCAGCCAATGTTGGAAGGTTAGAAACAAGTTCCGATATTGCATCCTGGTTAATGTCATGCCGCATAAACCGTTGTTTAAAATGTTTCCGGGCACATTCCCTGATTCTGCCATCTTCATAAAGGAGTTCTCCATCATGGAGCAAGCGTGTAATCATTGACGAAGAGGCCCCCCTTTTAAGGCTGAAGAAGAATTTGGTTGGAGCATCAAGGTCGTGTATGTACCTCATCTTCAGGCGCAATAAGGCATTTTGTGCTCGCCTTTCGGATATGGAATTCAGTAAGGCCGTTTTTCCATGCATTTGTTGCCCCATTTCCTGGTAGCTCACACTTGCAGTTCCCTGAAGCTGTTCCTGTAATTCCAGGATTTCATCTTCAAGTAAGGTTGTGGTTTTTCTTTCCTCTAGAACACCATATGCACGATATTGTTGGCAGAACAGTCTGATGTGCGTTTTGGCATTATCCCACCATTGTCTGAGGTTTGAGAAATTCCCTTGGGAGGCAACTAGAATATTCCAAATTTCCGGAAAAATGTCCTTAAAGGTACTATCATCAAGTAAGTTGTTATTAAATTTCCAAAAAGCACTCTTGTGTTTCGGGCAGGGGGCAGAAATTTTGAGAAATGTTGCGCTGTGGTCCGAGAATCCTGATGGGCAAATTTTGGATGACAGAACGAGGCGTTCAAGTGGAGGATTAATATAAAACTTGTCCAAGCGAGCAAGTACAATATTACCCTGAATGCATCGACACCATGTGTATTGCCTGATTGATGGGTGCTGTACCCGCCATATATCTGTCAAATTCATTTGTTTTAAAATTTTGTTGAGAGGGATTGTGGAGGCAGGATGGGGCTCTGCACTGTTCCTGTCTAGTTGGGGTTGGAGGGTGCAATTAAAATCTCCACCAATACAAACATGATTGTCTTGGTTTTTTAGGGCGTTTTGGCTGTCGAGGGACGTTAGGTGTGTCCCAAGGTCATTAAAAAACCCTCGCCGAGCTACAGGCGTACTTGGGGCATAAATATTAAAAATAGTATAAAATTTTCCACAGTAGTGGAATTCTAGGGATGCTAGGGATCCCTTGTGTATTTCGTCGAATTTAAACGATGAAGGCGAAAAGGAGGGGCTAAGAATTATTGCGACACCGCCTTTGCGGGAGTCACCGTTACTAAAAAAGGACAGGCCGGGGAAGAGCCTACACCATTCTGCGACACAGCAGTCGTTGGCATGGGTCTCTTGTAAGAGGGCAATGTCAACTTTCTTCTGTAATAAAAAATCCCTTACTTGAACTTTACGGACAGAGCTACATCCTCCGTTAATATTCAGGCTACAAATGGAAAAACTCATTACAGCTACAAGGAGAAGTGACCACCACTCAATTTTTTGATAGCAGTTCATTCTTAGCTTTTTGCAACCACTTCTTTAAACGGTGACATTGGGAGGAATTGAAATTAAAAACGTGGGGCCGTTTTACCATCATTCTAGCGGAATGTATAAAATCAGGTAGCTCCGGAAAAAAGGTTTCTATAACAACATTCCTTTTTCGGAATGTGTCCTTAAGAAACCTTTTTATCTCGGAGGGAGGGATTGGAGGGGTTTCTTCTTCCTTAAGGCTACCACATTCACTAACAGAGTCATCTATATCAGATGGCTCAGATGGTGTGTCACACTGGTTTTCATCATTTATCTCCTCACCGTCATCACATCCCTCCACGTTATCGGATGGGGCATAGTCCATAGAGGGAGGGGACGGGGAGGGAGAGAAATGAGCCATCTTCGGGGGAGGGGGGGGGGGGGTACGAATTTTTGCGGTTCAACCATATCAGTTTCTAGGTCAGTAGACAAGAGCGAGGATTCATCCACGTCTATGTCCTCCAATACCGAGAAACGATTTTCTGTGACTAGGGACAAATCTAGGCCAGAGAGGAGGGGCTGTCGGTTTTCAGTTGTAGGTTTTTTAAAGAGATGACCGTTTTCATCTGTTGTTTGCAGATGTCTTTTTCCTTTTGGGCAGACTAATTGAAACTCGTCCTGGTTAGTGGGAAGAGATTGCAAGGGTTTGGGGGGAAGGGGGGGAGGGAGGGACGTAATCATCGGGAGGGGATTTCCATCGGCTACCACGGCGAGAGAGGTAGCATCAGTTATAGCAGGCAACAAGCTGTGATTGGACGATGTCGCCTGGGGGGTGAGGTCTATCGTTAACAGGAGATGGCTGCAATTAGATCCTTCAGTAGAGGGAGGGGCCCCTGTTTCAAGGGGAGGGGAAGGGGGTACGGCGGGGGGGATTGGATCGGTGGTATGAGGGCTTGGGTCGGTGGTAGACAGATTGGGATCAGTGGTGGTAAGGCTTGGGTCGATGGTGGGAAGGTTCGGGTCGGTGGTGGGAGGGCTTGGTTCGGTGGTGGGAGGGTTTGGTTCGGTGGTGGGAGGGTTTGGTTCGGTGGTGGGAGGGTTTGGTTCGGTGGTGGGAAGGTTTTCTTCGGTGGTGGGAAGGTTTTGTTCGGTGGTGGGAAAGTGGGGGGCTTGCTTAATCCCGGCTCGGAGGGGAGGTTGTACTTGTGGAGAATTCTCTTTTCGGGGGCAGTCATGCTTAACATGCCCAAATTGTCCGCAGCCAAAACATTTTAGAACGTTGGTGGACACGTACACTGTATATTCGTTCTGTTGATGTTTTAACTTTATTATAAGGTTTAAATCCTTCTGGGAATTTTTTAAAATCATAAACACTTGCCGCTGGAATGAAACCACGTGCCTTAAATCGTTGTTTCATGACCCGAAGGGAATCATGGAGATACGAGACACGATGGTACCGTATCGGGACAACTCTTTAATTAGTACATCGTCGGATACAAATGGGGGGCAATTGGATATCACGACTTTTATCGCTGGGCTATCTAGTGGGGAAATCATAACAAATAAATCTGGATCGATTGTCAAACCCTGTTCGACAATTTGTGGGACACAATCCATTTCGGACAAAAAAATAACGATCCGCTTGTTCATCCGCGAAGTGGCAACAACCTTGTCGATCCCGACAACACGACCGGTTGCGAGGACAACGTCCTCGACACTAACCTCACGTTCCGGAGGTACACAAAAGAACCCGTGCTTACGGGCCGGGCTCTGAAAGGCCGTAAATCGAGATAGTGCAGCTGCCATGCTGGAACAGCTGCACTTACAACCCCTCCCCAACTCGGGGAGGGTGAATATATAATATGATCTTCCCTACCCGAACTCCGGGAATGGGAAGTAATCAGACCTCTCCGATTTCCCTATCTTCGGAAAAGGGAGGCAACAAAACAAACTGAAGGAAAGATAAACGAAAGGAAAAAAAGGAAATAGAGGTTTAAGATGAAGGAGCAAACACCGATCGGGCGACGCCCAAAAACGGCGAACCAGCGATCACCCTGTGCTCTCCGGCTCTCTCTCCCGTCTCAACGTATATGGGAATCACCAGGAAAACTCCACGAACAGGCACAAGGACACAGAGGGGGGAAAACGGGGGGGAGGGGGGGAATGGAGCAACAACACAAAGCACTCACAGGCCTCCACAACCAGACGCCATGACAGTACAACCAGCATACAAATGAGAGAGAGAGAGAGACAGAGACAGAGAGAGACAGAGACAGAGACAGAGACAGAGACAGAGAGAGAGAGAGAAGTTTTTTGAACTCTTTTATTATCAAAATAATACAAAACAAAATGTATTTATGTCTTTACACCAACCATAAATACATGAAAAAGCAATGAAACGAAAAGGTTACAGAAGTATCACGGCACACAATTTGCCAAAATAAACCATTAACTTTATACAACCTACAAAAAAAACTACAAAAATATTCCCAGTTGGTTCTCACGAACCTCACACAACCCTTCATGACACCAAGTATTGGTGAATTCATCAAGATTGTTTGCATCCTTATAGAAACAAAACTCTAGTTTAAGTCTTGCTGACACGAGGGCATTGAAAAACAACATAACATTGCATTCCCCGGCAGGTTTACCGTTCAATTTCTCCCTTCTTGAGAGATATATTGCCAGCTTGGCTGTTGCGACAAGAAACCTCATTAACATATTTTCCTTGCTTGACTTGGCATTAAAGCCGAAAATAAAAGAACGCAACGAGAAAACAACATTCATTCGGTGTGCCACAAGATTAAACCACCGAAACAAAGGAACCAATCTCACACAATTAATGAAGGCGTGGAATACGTCCTCCGTACATATGCAGAATGGGCAACATGTGGATGTAGGAGAGAAATGGTTGATTAACTTATTGGAGGGGACTATCCAGTGGATCAGTCTCCATTGGAGATCGCCAGATCTTTTACTTACGAGCTTGCTATACATGGAGTTCCATACAGGTTCAGAGGGGGGTCCCACAGGCAACAGTCTCTTCCACCGGATTACTCCATTTAGCGGCGTATCCCCCAGCATAACTTGACACATGACTTGTATAGCTCTTTACCGCTAGTCTCTTGGAAGGGGCTTAACCCCATGCTAACCGGGGGTAAGTCTTCCAACTTGAAGTGCACCAGTAACCCAGGAAAAACCCACTCATCGTGCAATGGTTCGAGCTCGTGGGACCAGCATACTCTCAGCCGTACCCCTATTTGTATCACCTCTCTCAACACTTTTGCAGTCACTCTTTCGGACCGAATTCCTGCTCGCTCGGCTACTTCTCGAGCTGATTTACACCCGCAACCTGAAACTTGCCGGAGGTGCCATACTTTTGTGATGCCGGCAATTATGAAAAGCTGGCAGAGGTCCCTACTTTTGGGTATGTTTGGGAAAAGCCGATTGCAGAACAAAGGCTCTTGTGCAAACATATGGATGTCGTAGTTGTCTTCTTGACGGCACACTGTGAGGTTCTGCCAAGCATTCAACACACTCTGATAAAAAACAGGAAGAGGAGATGTGTCAACTTGTTGAAGCAGGACCAAGAAACATTCACAGCCATATCCCAGCCCGCCAGCTTGCTGCAAAATGTGGGTGGCCAAAACATGGTTTGGTAATTGCCCTTTCACCAAAAGTTTTTGCACAGAGCATAGCCAAAAGGCCATTATACGGCTCCTGATGTCGACCATACTCTGGCCACCCTCGGCCAATGGATGGCATACAACGTTTGGCCATAACCAGTGATGCCCTCCCCAAAAGACCTCCAACAGTTGCCTTTGCACTTCCTTCACCAAGCCTTCTGGTGGTTGCAGGCAAATGAATCTGTGCCACAAGGAGGAGGCGATGAGGTTCTTGACTACCAAAACTCGGCCCTTATACGAAAGGTGAGGCAGGGCTCTCCTCCATCTACTCAATCTCTTTTTTACGCGTTCAGCCTTCCCAAACACCTTCCCAGTTTTTCTGGCCGTACTGTGGGGATCCAAGGAACACTCCAAGATGGCGAGCACCTTCATCCACCCACTTTAAACTTGCAGGAAGGTGTATTGGCGGGCCTTGCGCCATTCTAGATGCACTGTCCCTGACAGAGGGAACCCATAACGCTTTGCTCTTTTCCCAGTTGCACTTCAACGAGGAAGCTAAACCAAACAAATGTAGGCACTTAGCAAGAGCTGCAATGTCGTTATTGTTTTTAACAATGACTGCAACATCATCAGCATACGCCGATACGACAACTGGAGGATGATCAGGAGATATACTCATTCCAGAAACATTATTCCTTAGTAACACGAGAAGTGATTCCATTACAAGGGTGAACAGTAAGCCGGAGACAGGGCACCCTTGCCTTACCCCCCTTTGAACCTGTATGGGAGAACAAAGCTCATTGTTCATCTTAACTAAACTGAATATATTGTTGTACAATAAAGCAATATAAGTTCTGAAAATAGCTTCAAATCCACAGGCTTCAAGCACATGATTCAAAAAAACATGATCGATGCTATCAAAAGCCTTTTCTAAATCAAGAAAAATTATACCAAAGTCATTCTGCACACAGTTGCCATCTATCAGATCTCTAATGAAAAATATGTTATCATACATAGATCTACCTGGGATACAATAACTCTGATCAGGATGAACCAAATCGCAAATTACCTTTTTAACTCGATTCGCCAGAACTTTTGAAAGGATTTTATAATCAGTGCATAGTAGAGAAACAGGTCTCCAATTCTTCATGTGTCGCAAATCACCAGCCTTTGGAAGAAGGGACATCACCGCTCTTCTCAAACTTAAAGGCAATTCTCCATTAGTCAGTGATGATTCAAGAACATGCATCAGTTCTGGACCTAATAGTTCCCAAAATTCCACATAAAATTCAGCCGGCAGTCCATCGATTCCAGGGGCTCTTCCCGAGTCCATTCCAGCCAGGGCTTGCGTTAACTCCTCGAGCATAATTGGCGAGTCCATATCCAGCTGCTGGGGCTCAGTTAACGAGGATAGGTGAGAGGTTAAAAGTCTCATTGTTTCATCACAAACAACCTGTTTTGAAAACAGTTTGGAAAAGAAATCTTGAACACATAACCGTCTGTCTCTGGGATTTACAACAACAGCTCCGCCAGGATTAATTACAGAAAAAATGTTCTCGGATGCTTTACTGACAGAGTCCAGACGAAAAAAAGCTTTACTAGGGGGTCTCTAAAACCTTTAAGTTCTTAGCCCTTAGTCTGAGTAACAACCCTGCTGCTTTCTCCTGGATTAACTCTCTCAACTGAGTCTTCTTTTCTAGTAATAACTGATAGTTTCTTACATTATTATTTTTAGCAAGTTTACCTTCGAGCTGTACAATGTCAGCTTCCAAACAAGTCATTGTTATATTCTTAACATTTGTAATGTTTGCTCTAAACTGTTGACAAAACACCCGAATCTGGGCTTTCGTATTGTCCCAACAAAGATTAACTGAAGAAAAAGAGGGCTTTCTTTGGATTTGGTTAGCCCAGAAAACTTGGAAGGCTTCTTTAAATAGACCATCTTCTAGAAGACTGGTATTAAATTTCCAGTATGCACTTTTATTTATTGACTGAGGAAAAAGAAACCCCATGGTTACTAAATGATGGTCTGAGAATATTGACGGAAAATAATCCGGAGAGACTAGCGTTTCTAAAAGGTGAGTTTATATACCATCGGTCGAGTCTCGCAAAGGACACTCTTCCTCTGGTGATGCGGCTCCAGGTAAACTGAGGTTCATTGGGGAAAAGTACCCTCCATACATCTAGCAAACCAACCTGAGAAAGGTAAAGGAATAAATCAATACATGATTCGGGATGAGGTTCTGCCGAGTTCCTGTCCATTACAGGTTCAAAGGTACAGTTGAAATCACCCCCGATACACACACATTGGTTTAGATCAACTGTCTGCAGGTGATTAATCACAGACGCAAAGAAAGCTTTCGGTTCTGTGCTCTCACTTGGTGTGTACACATTGAATAATGTGAAATGGAAATTATTAACCACCAGTTCAAGAGAGCTGAATCGGCCTTTAACAATCTCCTGGAAGAGGATTGACTCAGGTACTAGCCCTGGTCGAAGTACGACAGCAACACCTGCCGAAAGGGAAGACAGGTTGCTAAAAAAGCACTGTCCCCCAAAAACGCGGCACCAATCATATTCTACGTTTTGGGTGATGTGCGTTTCCTGCAGTAAAATTATATCGATATTTTTACACCGAAACAAACTTTGCACTTGAGCTTGGCGGTTGGGGTTTGCACCTCCACCGTTAATGTTCAAGGTGCCAAAGGTAATTTGCTTCATTCCTTATCAAAAGGCTTGATTGGGTATTGCGAAATCTCAAGACCGGCTTTTGAAATAAATTTCCTGAGTCGGTGAAATTGTGACCTTGTTAGTGGAAATTCTTTGCCCTTTCTTGTTATTTCCTTTGCTGATTGAATAAATGAACCTAAATCAGGAAATGTATCCCTGATAACTACGTTTCGCTGTCTATAGGTTTCATTCAGAAAAGAGAGTACGACTTGAGGAGATATCATTGGCTCACTCAACTGAGACTGAGACAACTCGGGCACCTCGTCATCCTCATCAGATTCCGACAAGTCTGACAAGGTCCCTCCAGGATCGAGGATGTCGGCTTCCGTGGTCACTATGGGAATTGTCAGTATCTCTGGGGATTCGCTGGAGAGCTCCACTGTGCGATCCACGATGCCATGTTGATATTTGTGCTCGTCAGAAGTTGAAGCCTCGGTTTCATCCTCCTGTGGAGCACAATCTACCGAATCAATGAGCGACTCGGTCACACAGTTTTGAATCTGCATCGGTAGAGCAGCACTGTGGAGGGATGAGTCAGTCACTGTCTGCTCGTTCACAGCTAATAATGATCGTAAAGGTTTGTTCGAGGGTTTATCAACGGATTCAGCGTTGCAACTTATTTCATCCATATAGCAATTTGCGTCCACAGAGTTGGTACACAAACTTTCAGACATATTATCCTCAATTGCAGCACCCGATTCACTATCCTTTTTTCCAAACCCGATGGAGGCATGAGGAACACATTGAGGTGTGTGTTCAGCTATACTGGCCTTCTCCAATACCACCTTTTTTGGATTACTGGTAGAAAAATTAATCAACCGACGCCCTTCGTTTTTTAGAACCAATAATAGGATCCTCCTCCATTCCTTCACTACATGAGGGAATCGCAGCAAAGGTTGTGCGAGTTGGGGTCGCTTCGGTTTCCGTAACAGGAAGTGAAGTGCGATCGTTTTCAAGACTCCGGATATGTGCATCGATGCTGCTATTGTTCGTCTCACTGCAGGAGGGAACAGCAGGAACCGGTAAACTCACAGGATTAACTCCAGTCGGTTGAATAGGAACACGAATATTCTTATCCTTTTTGCAATCGGTGTCTACGTGACCATTTTCCTGACACTTTGAACACGAAACCTTGGGACAGAAACGTTTAACGTGACCAAAGGCTCCACAGTGAAAGCACGTTAGTGAGGCTGACGAGGCGGACATTTGATACTCCCGATCGTCGGATTTTACTTTGAATGAAATATTTAACCCTGTATCATCACCATGATCGGGAAGTACCATGTAAACTT
Organism: Myxine glutinosa; assembly: GCF_964187855.1. NCBI lineage: Eukaryota > Metazoa > Chordata > Myxini > Myxiniformes > Myxinidae > Myxine > Myxine glutinosa. The sequence goes on from NC_136261.1 coordinate 394,573,766, forward strand.
AGCGACGGAAACTCATAATGTGTTTTATCGTCTTGTCTCGGCTCTTCAGAGGGATCATGGACATTCTCGACACAGCTGTTCCATAACGAGAAAGGACTGACATCAGTTTGTCGTTTGATATAAATGGTGGTACATTTGATACGACGATTTTCATCGCTGGAGTATCCATAGGGGACGCTAACATAAAAACACCACCCTCTGTGATTAAACCTGCACTCACGACGTCGTGAACAAAGTTTTCTTCGGACACGAAAATAACAACTTTGTGATTCATTCGTGAGGCAGCTCGGACATGATCGCACCCGATTATTTTCCCCACTGCGAGTACCACATCCTCAGTGAGGACTCCTTCTGGTGGAACACACACAAATGCATGCTTCCTCGTTAGACTGTCGAAAGCCTCTAACCGAGAGCGTGCATTCGCCATACCGGCGAATTTACCCCCCCTCCCCCCACTTGTCCAAACCGGCCAAGCAGGTATCAAACCTAAATAATCGAACTAAAGTAAATCGTAACCGTGCATTATAAGCACAAAAATGGCTTACAAAGCGCCGTCAATGCCAGTAGGCCGCACACAAAATGGGCCCGCTCTCAATCGTCTCTCTCTCGCAGACAAGGGTGCAGAACGGATGAAAACACAATGCCGAAGCACACAGGGTGGAAAAGGAAGGGAGGGGGGGCAGGGGAGGGCGGAAAAACGCAACGGGCTCACCAAAACACCGAGCAGTTGCTCACAGCCGCCATGACGCCACACCCAACGCACCGACAGCCGATAGGTGGCGACAGAGAGAGAGAGAGAGAGAGAGAGACCGAGACCAAGACCGACCGAGACCACGACCACGCCCCCCTTGAGAATGAGCAGTGACTTCAATCACAGACACCGCCCACTTGATATGATTGTCTGCCAATCAGGCGTAAACTCTCTGCCTTGTCAGCAGCTTGGGAAGAGATGAATCTGCCCCTGCGATGAATCCGGATGCAGATTTAATGAAGAAGATGAACATGATGATGAAGATGAAGAAGATGATGAAGATGAAGATGAATCTCACAACATTCATTGGCGGTGTATCTTTTGTGAAATAGAATAAAACTTTAATTATTAAAGTGACACGCCAAGAAAAAGTGTTTGAACTTTATTAGTCCCCTACCGGTGTACACCGTAGGGGACTATAGGTTTGCACTCTGTCTCTCCGTCTGTCAGTCCATCAATCCGTCAGTCCATCACGCAAAGAACAGTTTTCCGGACATTTTTTTCTAAACACTTAATGCTAATGATTTCAAACTTGGCACATGGTTTCCTCATGATAAGTTACAGATCAAATTCGAACTTCACGACGTTTCGATCATTTTTAACAAAGTTACGGCACTTTGAACTTTGGGAATTCTGATAATTCTGATGGTCTTTAACTCAGTGCCATTTTAAGTTTTAATTTCTTTTAAAAAAGATTTTCTCTGCAATAATAGGACCCATTGAGATCTAATTTTCACCTTTGGAGGGACTCGATCTGGAGAATATTTTCATGGTAATTATGACCTCACAGGTCACGTGGTTCGGCCGCCATATTGTTTTTCGTGAAAACACGAAAACCCCTTTTTCTCTGCAACGGCTGAACAGATCGAGGCCAATCTTTGCAGACAGAATCGCAATACCCATGACGAACATAAAAGTCAGCGAGCATGACGTCATGCATCACATGCTTTCAGAGTTATGACGTTTTTAAGCATGAACCTTTAAAACCGAGCTCCTCCCTCATTTTTGATCCAATCGAGGGGAAACTTTACAGATCTGTTCAGCATGTCAATCTACTGAAACGTCCTTTTGGAATTTGCGATAGGGCACGTGGTTTGGCAGATATCGTTAATTGAACGAAAATGTAAAGAAAATGGATATCTCTTGAATTGCTCGTACCTCAGACCGTGAGTTGGTAATTATATAATTCACGCAGTGCAATACGTGCAGGCTGCTCCACGGAGCAACCTTATGGGCTTATCAATGAGGCGCGGCGTGACACACATGTGTTTCAGCATACCTCAGATCAAGTTTGAAAACCAGCATCAACCGTGCATAAATTTGCATATTCGATCATTTTTGACAAAGTTATGGCACTTTGAACTTTGGTAGGGGACATGTATTGCAGCGAAATACTCAGAATGCTTGTTTTAATCTTCATCGTGAATAGATGATGAACTTAAAATGTAACATGAACTGATAAACAAAACAAGAATAACTTTTACTGAAAAAAACCGATATGCATCTGAACCTATATCCAGGTTCAATGTTCCTTTATCATGTACAACATTAAATAAAAAACTTTCACTGATTAAACCCGAAAGTGAAACTTACAAGCCCAATTCAAATGTTCCGTTAACAATATTGTAGATGTGGATTAGCCACATCATTGCGATGTTTTTTTTTGTTTGTTTTTTTGTATACTGAATCGAGGCTCATGAAAGAGCTAACATTTATTTCACAAACAAATCAACGAGACAAACAAAACACACAAAGGGAGGGAGCAGAAGACAAGATGGGGAGAGGAGGGGAAGCACACAAACACAACACCTGAGAGCAGGGAGAAGCACGGGAGGGAGAGGGCCTGGGGGGAGGAGGCGTGGGAAGTAGGGGGGGGGGAGTGGGGAGAGGTATAAAACACAAGGAGACCAAGTACTTCCAGGACAGAAGTTGGTATTTCAAAAAAGTATAGGATTTGGGGTGGAATTAGCGAGGGTAGAAAATATCAAGGTTTTGGATGGGGGAAGATAAGAGATGGTGGTGAAACAGCTGTTTTAAAGACCTGGAGGGTGGAGTGGGATTGAAGAGAGGGAGTTTGTTCCAGAGGCGGGAGAAAAGAGGAATGAAGGAGTGAAGGTGAGCAGAAAGTCTTAATATTGGCAGGTTAACCATAAGAGGGTTGCAGGCAGATCTTGTGCGACCTGTAGGAATATTTGGGGGACAGAGCCCAGAGAGAGCTGGGGGGGGGGGCAAGGCCAGAGAGGAGTTGGTAGAAGACGGAAAGACCACCAACCTGCCTGCGGTGTGTGATTGAAAGGCCCTTGGAGCTGGCTTCATCGCGGGAGATGCCAATGATTCTGAACGCTTTGGTTTCAACAGCGTGAAGTCGAGCTAGGTGTGAGGCAGGAACACCAGCCCAGAGGGGAGAGCAGTATTCCATTGAGCTGCGGATGAAAGCCTTGTATGTGGTGAGGAGCTCAGGTGTGCCAAGGAAGGACTTCGCACGACGGAGGATGCCCAGTCGGCGACGGGCTTTGGAGGCCAGATTTGAAATGTGGTTTTCCCAGGAAAGATCATGGCAGATAGTGAGACTCAAGAGTTTGAGTGACAGAACTTCTTGGAGAGGATTATTCAGAAAGTGGATGGGAGGGTTGTCCAGTCGGTCTTTTCGGAGAGACATCGTAAGAGTTTGAGATTTGTCAGGATTGAAAGACATGTTCCACTTGTTTGCCCAGTCTGTGATTTTGACCAGGTCTGCAGAGAGTGAGGAGGCTGCAGACTGCCAATCTGAGGGAAGAGGAATGGAGCGACAGAGAGTAGAGTCGTCAGCAAAGAGATAGAGAGGATTTTCAAGAGAGTCAGAGAGATCATCGATGAAGACCAGAAAACGAACAGGGCCCAGGACACTGCCTTGGGAATCTCCAGCCTGAACGGGAAGAGGAGATGAGAGAAACCCATTCAGGGCCACACGTTGACTACGACTAGAGAGGAAGTCCGCCAGCCATGCGTGGAGATTTCCATGGATACCAAAGGAGGAGAGTTTGGTGAGCAGAGCGGGGTGCCAGACCGTATAGAAGGCATGTGATATGTCAAGGTAGACAGCTCTAATTTCCTGTTTGGCATTGAGGACCTCCATCCATTGTTGAGAAAGCAGAAGCAGCATGTCCAGAGTAGAGTGACCAGGTCTGAAACCAAATTGATGGTCAGATATCAAGCCATTGGAGAAGAGGAAAGATTTCATATCTGAAGCAATGATGGATTCCATGCCTTCGCTGATAAATTGGGAGAAGGCTGATTGGTCTGTAGTTGACTATGCAAAGTTGACTTTGCATATTGGCTACGAGATCATCGATTCGGCTTTGAACCGGCGACAATGCGATTCTCAGGTTGGTGCACAAGGCCCCTGTCTCCAGTTTGTTTCGATACTTGGACTTCAGATATGTCACCATTGAGAAACCTGCCTCACACATACACGTCGTCGTGAATGGCATCAGGAACTTTACCGCGACATGTGCAATCTCTGGGTACTCATGAGACACACTGTCAGCCAAAACTTTACTAAAGTGTCCTTCCTGAACAGTGTCTCAAGTGTACCATCGGACAGGATGTCGATCAAGTCCTCTTTCAATCTGTTGGACAAGTTGCAGCATTGCTGAACGTCGACTGAATAAGGGTCTCGGATACACTTCTTCTCCACGCGTGGATCAACAGGAAAGTATTCGTCAAATCATTTGCGCAGGTTCACCAGATGTTCGATGATGAATCCTTCATGTCCAAACGTTCCTCAACACTCTTGCTGAGCCGATCATCCAGGTTTTCGAACATGTCAAATTCATCATTGGTCTGTACTCTTCTCTTCCACAGATCCAGCTTCGACTTGAACGCCGCTATCTTGTCATACATTACGAACACGGATTTCGCCTGCTTGTTCGTTTTGCCCTGGAACAATATGTTCAGATTGTTCAACAAGTTGAAGATGTCGGCCATGCATGCGAATGCTGCAATGAATTTGTTGTTTTTGTCATAGACTGCCAGGTCTGACCTAGCCACCTCCAAGAATGCGACGACCTGGTCGCGAAGTTCATACAATCTTTCCAAAGCATCTCCTCTGGAAAGCCAGTGAACAGCTGCAAAATACAGCACTGTGGTGTGTTCTGCATCTTGCTCCTTACACAGCTCTGCAAACAACCTCGAATTTGAGGTGCTCTTCCTGAGATGGTTGATTGTTTTCACTGCAATGTCCATTACTTCGGCAAGTCCAGGTGACATCTCTTTCGCCGCTAATGCCTCGCAGTGGAGGAAGCAGTGGGTCCAGCTTGCCTCTGGTGGCACATCTTGGATGAGCTTATTGACACCGCTGCGCCGACCTGTCATCGATTCCGCACCATCAGTACAAACGCCAACACAATGGCGTTTCCCACCTGACACAACTCAACACAACTCAACACAACACAACATTAGTGTCTTCCCACCTGAGGCTATGAAATGCGATGTGTTTGTTGGCGACTGCGAATATTTCTGCGGCCGTGGTCTTGGGCTGTAGCTCGTCACATGCCAGAAGATCCTCCATAAAATCATCGCCACACCGATAATGAACAAATATGAGGATCAACGCCTTCTGAGCGATGTCCATTGACTCGTCCAACTGGATTACAAACTTGTTGGCTTCTCGGTTGGCATACAGCTGGTGCTCGATGTCTTCGCCCATGTCCATTATCCGTCGGCGAATCGTGTCGGCAGAAAGCGGATTGGTGCTTATCTTGGAAGCCGCCATCTCTCCAAGCACTTCTCTGCACATCGCCTTGGCACATGGCAGGATGAGTTGCTCTGCAATACAAGATAAATAAAATAACATATGAACATTTCTTTCACTTTATGATTGATCTTGATTTTGTTCCAAGGCATCGGTTCTTAACCTGGGGGTCGTTTGGGGTTTTCCGAGGGTCATGAAGGGGTCATAAATAACATATCAATTTGTTGAGCCAATTTTTAGGAACCTAACAAAGGTACATACCACACACAGTATTTTGTTCGCGTATGCGCATGCGTCACGACCCCGAGATTAAGAACCGCTGTTCCAAGGCATTATAAAAATTAAATATGCACGATGTGATTGCCGCACGTACTTTTAAAAAAGTGGCAAAGTTTAAGAATGGCTGTATTGCAACAAACAATAAAACTTACGAAGTTGTGATATACCAACGTATACCTGGCATGAGTAATAGTAAACAAGAACCCGACACATCAATATTCTAAAGACGAAATGAAAAACTAAATTTAACTCTACTTACAGTGCCACGTATTACTTTATGAACCTACAAACCTCCTATGCAGTGAAATACTTTTCCGAAAAAAACCCAAAAAACTTACCTGCAATCGTGTACGGTTTCTTTTCTTTGGCTATCTTCTCCGCCACCAGGTAGCTGGCTTTGGTCAGTCCCTTCGACGGAAAAACAGCCGAACCCATTACTGACTTGCTGTTGTTCATCTCGCGTTCTTTCCGGAGAAAAAACTCCCGCGACTTGTTGACATGATCTCCATGTTTCTTCTCAAGGTGCCGTTTCAGCTTTTTGGGCCTGAGGGACTCGTTGGCCAACACGTCAAGGCATATCACACACTGTGGTCGATGAACATTGTCCTTATCGATATTCAAGGTGAACCCATAGTTCAGGAACACAGGCCGATACTTTCTAGCTGTGGCGAGTGCCTTATGCTCACAGCTCAAATCTTTTGAATGAAAAGCAATGGACATTCGCGTGTCGCAAACTAAGCGTATGATCTGACTGACCGGATGCAAGCACGGTACATCGCGGTACATCGGTACAGCGCAGTCGAAGAGTCCACACCATAAAGTTTGTGTCGGCGTCCGTGTGATCTCTGTTCTGTTCAGTCAGGAGAAGTAAATCGTCCGTAAAGTTTTTTTCCCGCGATTTCTGAAACGATCGTGCGACCCATTGAAAATCCTTCACGACCCAATGTTTGGTTGCGGAACGTCACTCTAGAGTCTAGACCCTTTACACACCTTATACCCCTTTGACGCTTTGTTCTCCTAAAGACTTCTTTGACCCTTTACATCACTTAGACCCCTTTACAATCCCTCAGAAACCTTTGACCCTTTACACCCTTTAGACCCTTTACACCCCTTAGACCTCTTTAGACCCTTTACACCCCTTTGACCTTTTAAACCCCTCAGACACTGTTCGACCCTTTACACCCCTGAGACCCTTCCAGACCTTTTACACCCTTTAGACCCCTTACACTCCTGAGACCATTTAAATCCTTAAGACCTTTTTGGACCCTTTGCACCACTTCGACACCTTTGACCATTTACAACCCTCAGACCCCCTGGACCATTCACACCCCTTTAGACCACTAATACTCCTTGGACCTTTTAAACTCATTAGACCCCCTTTAAACCCTTTACACCCCTTAGACCCCTTTGACCATTTACACACCCTTAGACCCCTTCGAGCATTCACACCCCTTTAGACTCCTTAGACCCCTTTCACCATTTACACCCCTTTAGACCCCTTTAAACTCCTTCAACCTTTTACACCCCTTCGACCTTTACATCTTTTTCTTTTTTTTGGAACACAAGATCGAGGCTCGTGTAAGAGATAACATTAATCACAAAAAAAAACTGACACATAACACATATGATAAAGGGAGATGGAGACAAGATGGGGAGAGAGGGGGGAAGCACACAAGTACAACAGTAGAGAACAGGGACATCTGGAGATCTGTGAGGGGGAGAAGGCTTGGGGGGAGGAGGCATGGGTGGGAGAGGTATAAAACACATGGACACTGCTAGGACTTCCAGGAAAGAAGTCGATGTTTCAAAAAAGTGGATCTGAGGTGAATTAACTGGGGTAGAAAAGATCAAGGATTTGGATGGGGGAAGATAAGAGATTGTGGTGAACAGCTGTTTTCAAAACCTGGAGCGTGGAGTGGGACTGAAGAGAATGTGGGAGATTGTTCTCGAGGCAGAAGAAAAAAGGAATGAAGGAGTGAAGGTGAGTAGAGAGTCTTGATTTTGGCAGTTTCACCAGAAGAGGGTTGCTGGCAGATGTAGTGCGGCCTGTCGGAATATTTGTGGGGGCAGAGCACAGATAAGAGCACAGATAAGCCCCTCAGTATCAGCTTCATCGCAGGCGATTCCAATGTTTCTGAATGCTTTGGTTTCAACAGCATGAAGCCGAGTTAGGTGTGAGGCAGGAGCACCAGCCCAGAGTGGAGAGCAGTATTCCATTGAGCTGCGGTTCTTCTAAAATCATCAATGTATGTCTAAAACATAGGGGCAATAACCCTGGTGCTCACCTGGAAAAATAAACAGTATACTGCACAGACTCAGGGTATTTTAAACCAATTTCCATGGTTGCTAGAAGACAGGGCAGCATGGAGAATCATACTAACATAATCATAAGACTTTAAACAAAGAAAGAAAAAAATACCTATTTGGGGGGCAAACCCCCCTCTCCCAACCCCAAATACCTCCTAAGACCCCAATTTATCTGATGCCTTGAACAAGCCTTGGTACATCATGGGTGATTATGGTTCTGGTGAAGTTTCATCGAAATTGTCTGTGTAGTTTCTGAGAAGAAAGCAAATACCTATTTTGGGGAAACACTCCACCCCACCTCCCCCCCCCCCCAACCCCCACCCCCTTACACCTTATCCATTCGGCCAATAAAGGGGTGTCAATTTGATTCATACAGCTGCATGAAGAACTAAATGTATTTTATTTGCCAGATGGAGGGCACCCCTTTGTATGAACTTTTCTATGGCATTCCTTGGTTCCTCCTAAGAAAACAAGTTCAGCATGCACATTAAATTTTTTGAATGTCCCTTATTTTCTGTTGTTTGGCATTTTCTCCAAGCTATGGAATGTCCCTTCTTTTCTATACTTTGCCACATGGCACATACCATATAGAGGGGTGTTTTCTATGTCCCTGGCATTTTCCCCAAGAATGCCCCCTTCTTGAAACACGCATTAGAAAGTAGGCGGTTATGTTGGGATATGATTGATGTTTAAGATAACGAAGAGTACAGACAAAATAAGTGCAGAATAATTATTGAGCAGAGACAGTGACAGGACATGGGTCTGTAGCCGAGTCAAGAAAAAAAGAGTTAATATGGTAGTAAGGAAAGGCTCTTTCACTCAGAGACTCGTTAATGCATGGGATGGTCTCTGAGAAAGGCAGTGGCAACAGAACCAATAGATAAGTTTAAATTAGGATGAGATAGGTACCTAGAGGCTTCAGAGATGGAAGAGTATGGGGATACTGGCAAGACGTTTGTGACTTGAGTATGGATTGGGAGATTGTGTGCATCTGAGTGAAGTGAAGTGGAGTGTCGTGTCTGTGGGGGGTCTCGTCAAGGGGTGGTGTGTGGTTGAAGTTGTGTGTTTGTCATCCAAGAACCGCCATCCCCAAACCTCCCCCGCCTCCCCCACCCACACCTTGAAAGAAAAACACGGAAGATTGCTTTTTTGTCTTTTTTATTCAAATAATTTAAATGAATGTATTTCTCCATTTGTATTTGATGTGCTTGGGATATTCCTGGTCGTGCCACATTGTCTCATCCACATTCCTTCTGTCTTTCCCAAATTAAATTGCATTGTTTTGGTGGATAAAAATTAACGGGTGTTGATGTGGCACAGCATAATGGGACGAAAGGTCTCTCGCTTACTCTGGGTTTATTTTTGTCTTTGTATCTAGAAACTCGCATTCATAAAATGCTGATTGATAAGAAAACTTACAAAATGGAACACAGCGGGTGAACAAACTGGATGCAAAATCCCGCATTTACTGGTAAATAAATTGATTGCATTGTCAATGGAAATAACTCAAAAATTCTAAACGGAGCAAAGAAAATAACATGTATAACCTTTCCTTTCTTAACATAGGCATTTTATCCATGACAGGTTATCAGTGAAATGGAGAGATTCTTGGAATGGCTCAAATCTCAAGGCCTGAGGTCAGAAACAGCCCAAGCAGTGATCGATAAGCTTCAAATTGAGAATCAGAAGGTTATTCAAGCTTGTACTGAGTCGGATTCATTGCGGACCGAGCTCCTCTCTCTCGCCAAAGAGAAATTTAAATTTACAATGTATGCTGACTACTGCTAATTTTTTTATTCTTTTTCGAAGCCGCAAGATGTCCAGATTGCAGGTTATACTCTTTTGGGAAGTGTTTTTCTCAACTTGAAGAATTATTTGGGAACTTTCCAGTTCCTGAGAAAAGATTTTCGGATCCCAAAATGTGCATCGCAACGTTTCTGGTTTATCTGGAATCGGGTTCGGTGGTTTCTGCAGTCTCCAATTTCAGGATGATGGATTAAGACCCATGAGTAGTCGGAAAATGGGGGTTCCATTTCACAAAAAATTTAACATTGAAGTCGATGGGGAAAAAGGCAAAAACTTATTGACTCACTGGATTTTCAACCAGAATTCACCCTCTTTTGGGACAACCAGATTTTTGGGACAAATATTAAATCCTCAATAGACTTAACTACAACTCATAGGTTCTGAAGCACAATCATTTTAACATTGAAGTCAATGGAGAAAATTAAGGATAATTATTGACAATCTGGATTTTCAACTAGATTTTATCCACAAGATTTCAAGATGTTCAACAGACATTCCCTGATGCTCATTCTAACTCACGACGTTTGTTTGCTGTTCGTTGGTGCATTCGAGACACTCCGTTCTCATACTACTTGTGGTGGAAGGGAAAATTGGGAAGGGGACTGCCTTTGATTTTACTCATTAAGTGGACCAATTAATATTTGTTTATTGTTTCATTTTAGGGAATAATTTAATTTTCTTTCAACACTCATCACCATCAAGGTTCTTGGTGCAAGTATCTATGTTGAGCAGAGATGAAATGGCTAAATTTCTTAGAAAAATTTATTTTCAGCAAAGAAGCATCTATAAATACTTCCTGTTATAATAAAGAGAAACCCCAAACAATTATGAAGTTAAAAAAGTTTGTTAATACACCTAAATCTATTCTGGAGGCTGTTGAACAATGTGATAGACACTTTAGAACAGCTCTAATTCCTGGATTGTAGTCCAGGAATAAGTCATATCTATATTCGTAACCCCCAAACAACATTATTCCTGCGATCCCTGTATAGTAGTGGATTGTGAAGTGTTGCTTTCAAGGGCATTATCTGCTTACCTGTGGCTTTTGTAATTCCTGTGAATAAAATGAACCTAAAATCTCTCCTCCATTTAAATCATATAATTTATAGGTCCAAGGAACTGTATCCATGACAACAACGATTTTAAAAAGTTTATTACTCCATCTCTTTGTATAACCTTTCTCAAAATGGCCTTTCTGTCTATATATTCTTACAATATCACCAACTCTGAACTTGGGTTTAATCAAATTGATCTCCTTTTCGTATTCTAATTTTGTAAATGTTTCCGATGGTTTTGATTTTGTTGATGAATGAACTGTATTATTGTAATTGTCAACAACATCCTGAAATACAGCTAACCATTTTTGAGAAACGATTGGTGTAAATTTTTCATTAAATTTCTCTTTCAAAGTGTGATTAAAACGCTCAATAACAACTGCCTTCCTTTCATTAAAGGTGTTGTATAATATTATACCATTATCTTTAAGAAATTTCACAACTATTTTGGTTTGAAACTCTGTTCCCTCATCAGTCCATAACTTCTTTGGTTTCCTATTGCTTATCCTAAATATTCCACTGAAAGCTAACATGGAAATATTACCCCTTTTGTTTTTCAAAGGAACAACCCATGCAAATCTTCTACTCAAATCAATAATTTGAGGTGAGAAGTGAAGTCCCACTTGTGACGCACCCCACACCCTGCGTCCAACAATATTTTGACTCTGTTGCTGCTTGGCAGTCAAACAAAATTGAAAATCATTCCAAACAGGAAAATCACTGTTTATAATGACACCATAAAAGACAGTGAACATAATATATATGACGGACAGTGAACATCATAAAGGACATAAAGGACAGTGAAAGCACAGTGAAAACAAACAACAGGCACAAATAACTAATGTAACATGTTAGAGTAATGTAATAGACACCGTGTAACACCAGTAAATTACAGATAATTTTTAAAATGAATTTTACAATCTTTATTTTATGTAAATTGATGAAATACTTCAACACTGTTGAACACAAGTCACCTTCTTGCTACTTCCACGAACCTCCAGTTTAGCAATCTTTGGACATGTTAAATAGGGTGGTGAATTAGGGTGATGTAGAACACTGCTTCATCAGCGATTAACATGCGGAATTTTTATTTTTAACAGCCTTTCACTGAATTATTATATTTAAATTGAAGAATACATTCCATGACATAACATGTTCTTTTAACTCTCGAGACGCTGATTTGTTCACACGTAATGTCTGTCCTGAAAATGTGGAAGGCAGACAACACAACAACGATTCATCTGTCACAGAAGATTCAAAATGTGCTTCTGCAAAGGAAGATTCAGACGACATTAACATGATAAACGGAAGTGCTTCTTGTTTTGCAACTGATGAGTGGAAACGGAAAAAATTAACAAACAATCTTTTATGTTGAGAAAATATATGATTTTCGGAAATGTGTTAAATATTTTGCATTTTGATTTTAACCGAAAAAATAAAATGTGTTTTTGTTTCTGTAGAACAATCCAAGAGTAATATGGGACAAATAAGGTGCAGTCTCAGTTTGACAGTGATGAAGCCTTTTTGAAGAAACAATCACGAAATCAAGACTCACTTCCCATAAAATACAAGTACATGTCTGGGCCTCGCAACACCAAGATTAATATAAAAATAAACAAACACAAAAAGGTTCCAGAAAGGTGAATACGTTAAACGTGCAATGTGTGCAGAATGGATTTTGCTTCAACGAGTGACACCAAAATACACATGAGGATCCACACTGGAAAACACCCCAACAAGTGCTCTTTGTCATATAGGTTCCTTGACAAAAGGCAATTTGAATAAACATTTGAAGATCCATACAGGAGAGCGACCTTACAAATGCTCGATATGTGAAAAAGGTTTCCCTCAAAAAGGCAATTTCAAATCACATATGAAGATCAATACAGGAGAGCGACCTTACAAATGCTCGATATGTGACAAACGTTTCTCTCAAAACGTCAATTTGAAATCATATATGAGGATACATGCAGGAGAGTGACCTTACAAATGCTCGATATGTGATAAAGGTTTCTCTCAAAAAGGCAGTATCAAATCACATATGAAGATCCATACAGGAGAGCTTTCCGCACAAATGCTCGATATGTGATAAAGGTTTCTCTCAAAAAGGCAATTTGAAATCACGTGTGAGGATCCATACAGGAGAGCGTCCCCACAAATGCTTGATATGTGATAAAGGTTTCTCTCAAAAAGGCAGTTTGAAATCACATATGAGGATCCATACAGGAGAGCGACCTTACAAATGCTCGATATGTGAAAAGAGTTTCTCTCAAAAAGAAAACGCATGTGAAGATCCATATAGGAGAGCTGAAATCTGAAATACCAGGATCTGAAAAATGAGGTGAAGAGGATTTTGAAATTGAAGAAAAGAAACCTGAAAATGTACCAGTTATAGTCGGAGCAACAGTGAATTTGGAAAACAAAGAAAACGCTCAGTCATTAAAAGCATTCCAGGGAATATCACGACAAACAAGCTGCAGGTGGAAGCTGTCAGATTCAATGATGAATCTAAAATGAGCCCTTGAAACAACGCTTTGAGAATTAAGTTTCACAAACTGTCCATGAATAATGATCCTTTACCGGAAAGGGAGGTGGAGATTTTGAGTTCTGGGAGACCTGCCTCCCACCTCCTGAAACCTGCATGTGGAGATAACAACACACGAGAGCGTCCTTACAAATGTTATATTTGTGATAAGGTTGTTATTTCCAGACGGCGCTGTGTAACCCACGCTGTAGTGCTCGCATAAAAAGTGCTCTGACTGTGGGGAAAGTTTTGCTGATAAACGTTTGTTAAATTCACATAGCATTACCCATACTGGGTTGTACATGCCCCCCTTGTTAGCGATCCTCAGAAGTCGGCAAGGTATTCAGTGAAACAGTGAGGATAAAGCTATCGTGAAAGCGTGTAGCCCTTTGGGCATATACAATGTAAGCACAACTACTTGGAGTACCATCTGTAACCCCTGACAACCAGCCAGCACCCCAAACCTCCTGATGAAAGCCATACAGCTGTCTATCACCAGAATGTCCACAACAATCAATGCAAACTGATGTCAGAAGGCAACAGGAATCTCAAAATGCTAACCCCATCTGCGTCCTCGAACTAAGTTTAAATAAAATGACAGCTTTTAAAAAATGTAAAATTTATTAATTTGGTCATCTATATTCTCAAAGTAGTATATATGCATGTGAATTCAAACAAGCAACTCGTAAAGACTTGTGTTGCCATCGAGACAAGACGAACACCTGGCCCCTTATCTTTGGCTACCTGGTGGAATGCGTGCAGGCAAAGTGTGCTAAAGCCCTTTTGGTTATTATAAAGCTCTCGATATGGCTTAGTATGTGTCTATTAATTCTTAAATCAATTATACAGTGATTGTAGGTTGGTTACATGGAAAATTACATGCGCTCTTTTGCACTCAAAAAGCTAGAATATAATTACACGCTGTAGGCAAGGGTTTTACGATCCAGGTGTCCCGGTCGTCGAGGCCACTCCTGGCAGTTTGGGCAAAGAGGTCAGAGACGATTCAGCTCGCCCAGCGAGTGGACTGGAGGGAAGTAATTAAATTTACACTTTCACAAAACGCTCCTCCTGTCCTTATCAGGATAATCTGGATGTGTTCAAGTTAACTGGGTCTTCTTGATTTGTCCCCCTTTCCATGGAACCGTTATTTGGATTTTAAATCTGCTTTCATGAATAATTCCTGTTCTTTTAGTTTCGCTCCTTAGGTTAAATTATTACCAACCGGAAAAATAATTTCCAATACAGGACTTTTGCGTCATCTGGGTATTTTGGGTCCTCTGGGACTTTTGGGTCCTTGGGGACTTTTAGGTAATCAATAACTTTTTGGGTATTTTGGATCATGAAGGACTTTTTGGTCATCTGGATCTTTTGGGTCCTTGGGGATTTTTGGGTCTTTGGGGAGTTTTGGGTCTTCAAGGACTTTTTGGGTCATCTGAGTCTTTTAGGCCCTCTGGGACTCTTGGGTCTTTGGGGGTCCTTGGGGACTTTTGGGTATTTTGGGCCATGAAGGACTTTTGGGTCATCTTTGGGTTTTGCTCCTTGGGGACCTTTGGGTCTTTTGGGTACTCAGGGAATTTTGTGTTATCATGGACTTTTTGTGTACTTGGGGAATCATGGGTCCTTGGGATATCTGGGTGTTTTGGGTCTTCATGGACTCTTGGGTCTTTTGGGTCCTTGGGGACTTTTTGGGTCATCCACAACGTTTTGGGTCCTTGGGGACCTTTGGGTCATCAGGGACTTTTGTGTCATCTGGGTCTTTTGGTCCTCAGGGACATTTGGGTCAAGTACTTTTTGAGTCCTTGTGGACTTTCGGGTTTTGGGTCACTAAAAACTTTTAGGTCATCTGGGTCTTGAGTCCTCAGGGACTTTTGGGTCAAATACTTTTTGAGTCCTTGGGGACTTTTGGGTATTTTATATCATTAATAACTTTTAGGTTATCTCGGTCTTTTGGGTCCTTGGGGACTTTTGGGTCGTTAACGATTTTGTGGTCATCTGGGTGTTTTTGGCCCTTGAGGACTTTTGCATCATCATGAACTTTTTGGGCCTCATGGACTCTTGGGTCTTTTGGGTCCTATGGGACTTTTGGGTCAACAATAACTTTTTGGGTCCTCAGAAACGTTTGGGTGTTTTGGTTCCTCGGGTACTTTTGGGTCTTTTGGTTCATTAAGGACTTTTGGGTCATCTGTGATGTGTCATGTGGGTGTTTTGGGTCCTCAGGGACTCTTTGGTCTTTTGGGTCGATGGGTATTTTTGGGTCATCAATGACTTTTTGGTTATTTTGGGTCATCTGTCACTTTTTGGGTCATATGGGTCTTTTGGGTCCTCGGGAACACTTGGGTATTTTGGGTCCTTGGGGACTTTTGGGTCATCAAGCACTTTTGGGTTATTGAGAACTTTTGGGTATTTTGGGTCATGTAGTACTTTTGGGTAATCTGTGTTTTGGCTCCTTGTGGTTCTTTGTGTCTTTTGGATCCTCCGGGAATTTTGGGTCATCAAATACTTTTTGAGTTGTTTGGGTCATTGAGGATTTTTGGGTCATCGGGGTCTTTTGGGTCCTTGGGGACTTTTGGGTGAAAGACTTTTTGGGTCCTTGGGGAATTTTGGGTTGTTTGGGTCTTTATGGATTTTGTTTGGGTCTTTATGTTTGGGTCTTTTGGGTCCTCGGGGACTTTTGGGTAATCAATAACTTTTTGGGGACTCTTGGGTCCTTGGGGACTTTTTGAATCAAGCAGTTTTTGGGCCTCAGGGACTCTTGGGTCTTTTGGGTACTTTTGGGTCATCCAGAACTTTTTGCGTCATCCATAACTGTTTCGGTCCTTGGGGACTTTTGGGTCATTAAGGACATCTAGTCCCGACCCTCTCAAAACTTCATCCTGGCCCTCTCCACATCTCGCCATGACCCTCTCAACACCCCACCACGACTCTCTCAACACCTCGTCCCTCCCCTCTCAACACCTCGTCCTGCTGAGCACCGTTTTGCATTCAATTCATAGATATTCAGATCTCAACTTTATAGATCTCGAAACGTCGCCGAATTCTTTTTTGATAAGTTCCACCAATTTAATAGGATTACTTGGACCCAACGGTTTGGACCCATCGGATACCGATACGATCACCAATAATTTGACTTGGGGGATCTTCAGGGGAAGGGGAAGCCATGCGCTTGTCTCCTGAGGGGGGAGCGAGGAACACATGTCCAAGGAATAGGACGAGCTGATTCGGAATGAACACACCCCAGCACTTTCATTGGTGTGTTCATTGGCAACTTTTTCGTTCTTGCCAAATCAAAGATTTTTCAACTGATCTTGTGCGTCATTCTGAAAGAAATGAAGAAATGATTTGATTTTCGTGAAAATCTGGATCCAGATCTGGATCTGAGCATTATCATCCTCGGGTAGCTTGGTTGCATCATCATCCTCGGGTAGATTGGTTGCATCATCATCCTCGGGTAGTTTGGTTGCATCATCATCTTCGGGACAGGAGTTCTGATTTAAAAAAACCGCAACGTTCCGCCGAACTCACGGGTTATTCCATTTAATAATGAACCTTCTTTTGTTGTTGTACAATAAACTAGTACCCGACTGCAAAGCCGCAATGAGCCGGCGAAGCCAAAGCCTCTTGCCACTATTTTACCCATCACTATGGCATCAGTAGGTTAGGTACTTAGTAGTAGGTAGGTGTAGTAGGTACCGTCCCGAGTTCAAAATGACACCATTTGCATTCTGGATGAGATTAAAATTTATAAAATTCCCTTCTTCATTAATTCGGTGAATTCGTTCTCAACTTCGGATATTTCCGGCCGTGAAAAATGATCCCCTCCGGCCGCGAGATTTCTAAAAAATAATTCTTCGTCAATTTTAGAATATTTGACGCCGTTTTCAGCGTCCGAAATGTGGTAAAAAGCTTTTTTGAAATATTTTTTCAAATGCTCGAATCTCATTGGTTCCGGTAATTGGTGACGATTTTCGTTGAAGACAACCAGGGCCCGTGTGGGCCCGGGGAACGAGGTTGGTCTTAAAGTATTTTAATTACAAATTAGAGGTGCATTGGATTGTGAATCAAACAAAGACTGGTGAAACAAACTCCTATTGAACTTTTTCGCAATTTTTTTATGCATTCTTCCACATCCGGAAGATGGCGGCCTCCATTGAGTGATTTGGATTTTGAAATATTTTTTCAAATGCTCGAATCTCATTGGTTCCGATGTTTGGTGACTATTTTCGTTGAAGATAACCAGGCCCGTGCAGGCTGAGGTTGGTCGTAAAGTATTTTAATTACAAATTAGAGGTGCATAAGAATGTGAATCAAAAAAAGACGGATGAAACAAACTCCTGTTGAACTTTTTTCAATTTGTTATGCATTCTTCCGCATCCGCAAGATGGCGGCCTCCATTGAGCGATTTGGTGCGTCAAAGCTCGGAATTCTCAAGGGATCCAGCAAAATCTGGCTTTTCAACATAATACATACGCGTTCATTCACAACACCGGCTTCGCTGGCTACTAGTACCCGACTGCAAAGCCACAATGAGCCGGTGAAGCCAAAGCCTCTTGCCACTATTTTACCCATCACTAAGGCATCAGTAGGTTAGGTAGTTGGTAGTAGGTAGGTGTCGTACGTACCGCACCTAGTTCAAAATGACACCATTTGCATTCTGGATGAGATTAAAATTTATAAAATTTCCTTCTTGATTAATTCGGTGAATTCCGTCTCAACTTCGGATAGTTCCGGCCGTGAAAAACTATCCCCTACGGCCACGAGATTTCTAAAAAACAATTCTTCGTCAATTTTAGAATATTTGACGTCCTTTTCAGCGTCCGAAATGTGGTAAAAAGCTTTTTTGAAATATTTTTTCAAATGCTCGAATCTCATTGGTTTTGGTGTTTGGTGACGATTTTCGTTGAAGATAACCAGGCCCGTGCGGGCTGAGGTTGGTCTTAAAGGATTTTAATTACAAATTAGAGGTGCATAAGATTGTGAATCAAAAAAAGACAGGTGAAACAAACTCCTATTGAACTTTTTTCAATTTGTTATGCATACTTCCGCATCCGCAAGATGGCGGCCTCCATTGAGCAATTTGGTGCATCAAAGCTTGGAATTCTCAAAGGATCCAGCATAATCTGGTTTTCAACATAATATGTACGCGTTTATTCACAACACCGGCATCGCCGCAATGAGCCGGCGAAGCCAAAGCCTCTTGCCACTATTTTACCCATCACTATGGCATCAGTAGGTTAGGTAGTTGGTAGTAGGTAGGTAGGTAGTTGGTAGTAGGTGGGTGTAGTAGGTACCGTACCTGGTAAGACTTGGTAAAAGAGAACAGCAGACAGTCCTCCCCAATACCTGCATACAATAAATGTCACAAGAAGCTTAAGGAAGTAACTGTACGATGTGCTAGCTTAGGGCCTATTTTAAGAAATTTTAACTGGGCTTAACATACGTTTTCACAGTATGTGTGTAGTCTTCTAATTTCAGTCGCTGTCAGGGCTGGTTCTCTCCGGGCACTGCGGCCTCCTCCACCAGAAGAAGTTAGCTTGCAGTGATTAATTCGGTGAATTCCGTCTCAACTTCGGATATTTCCGGCCGTGAAAAACTATCCGTATTTCTGAACTAAATATGTAAACCGCTTATACCGTATTTCTGGCCGTGAAAAACTATCCCCGACGGCCGCGAGATTTCTAAAAAATAATTCTTCATCAATGTTAGAATATTTGACGCCGTTTTCACCGTCCGAAACGCGCAATAAGCTTTTTAAAAATATTTTTTCAAATGCTCGAATCTCATTGGTTCTGGTGTTTGATGACGATTTTCGTTGAAGATAACGAGGTTGGTCTTAACGTATTTTAATTACTAATTAGAGGTTCATTAGATTGTGAATCAAAGAACGACGGGTGAAACAAACTCCTATTGAACTCTTTCGCAATTGTTTTATGCAAACTTCCGCATCCGGTCGATGGCGGACACCATTGAGTGATTTCATTTTAGAAATATTTTTGCAAATGCTCGACTCTCATTGGGTCCGGTGTTTGGTGACGCGTTTCGTTGAAGATAACCAGGCCCGTGCGGGCCGATGTTGGTCTTAAAGTATTTTAATAATACATTGGAGGTGCATAAGATTGTGAATCAAACAATGACGGGTGAAAGAAACTCCTAATGAACGTTTTAAATTTGTTATGCATACTTCCGCATCCGCAAGATGGCGGCCTCCACTGCGCTTCAGATTCTCGAGCCAAGGCATAATCAGGTTTTCAACATAATACGTACTCGTTAGTTGACAACACCGGCTTCGCCGGCTATTACTAGTACCCGACTGCAAAGCCGCAATGAGCCGTCAAAGCCAAAGCCTCTTGCCACTATTTTACCCATCACTGTGGCATCAGTAGGTTAGGTTGTTGGTAGTAGGTAGGTGTAGTAGGTACCGTAGGTGTAGTAGGTACCATAGGTGTAGTAGGTGTAGTAGATACCATTTGCATTCTGGATGGATTAAAATTTATAAAATTTCCTTCTTGATTAATTCGGTGAATTCCGTCTACTCCTGGCTCTGGGGGGTTGCTTGTGTACATCTCTCTTCTACGGCCAAACTTTTGATTTTCCTGTTCTATATGTTGAGACCCTTGGAAAAAATCTGGGTAACACTCCCAGATCAAGTACGTTTTTTCTGCACACCCCAATACGTGATTATGACTTGAGGCCAATTAGCCGAAATAGCAAAATTCCGTTTTCATGGAATTATTCAAGAGTAGGCAGCTTTAGATTCAAATGTAACATTTATTTATCATGTTTAGACATAACGAACACATTTTTAGCATGGTTCAATACTATACACTGTCTTTTTTAGAAAAAAAACCCGTCATTTAGCTTTTTTTTCTCCAAAAATCACTTTCAGTTTGAAAGGCGCTCAAAATCCGATCACCTCTCACACCCAATTATGTAGATAAAGCAACCAAAATTTGTCAGAAGTTTCCTTATGAAGCCCTTTAATAGGGATAAACATGGGTTTCTTTGTGGCTTATCAGTCTTTCACATTTTATATTTTCAGCATATGGTCCGACCTTGCCGATTTTTACAGCCGTACAAACGTAACTAATATCCATATTTTGTTTTTCAGGCGTGGCCGCTGACGATGGAGTCTGTTACTCTCTCAGGACCGCCCGAAGACAGTTCGTTTGATGCGACTAACTGCATCATCTGCCAGAAAAGCGCGGGGGATAAAACTGTGAGCACAACTAATGGTTGCAAAAGGATACGAGAAGCAAGTTACATCCACAATGATCAAGTTTCCAAACGGCTTAAGCTGGTTAAAGGAGATGGGTTTGTTTATCATGTGACCAATGACTGTTACAAAAAATACACCTCTGTATTTGTTTCTGTTTCTCTTGGACGGACTCTTGGACGGTTTGATGGGAAATACAAAAAACTCTGTTTGGACGGAGGAGGCCATCCCATTAAAGAATCTTGCATTTGTGCCTGTTCTGCCGCATCCAGTTACAGAGTACGCGACAGTTTATACGGCTATGAAGAACTTTATGGACATTGGTTCTCAGCTGCCTCAAAATGAGATACCAATGTATTGTGATGAAGGTGTATATTGCATCGTCCGTGATATACAACTGCTGAGACCAGAGGAATTCAGGACCCTGGTTCCATGCCTGGGAACGTTTCACTTAGTGAAAACTGTTTTGAAATGTATTGGCAAACTCCTGGATGGAAGTGGCGCAGACATCACATGGTTGCAGGCTGGTGTTTTTGGTCCAACTGTCATCGAGAATTCTGTTCTACATGGAGGTCACTACAGCCGCTGTCTTGAGGGTATGCAGCTCCTTGCTGAAGCCTTTGAACGCCTCCAGTACAAAGAATTCTTCTCCGAGAAAGGCATTGACCAATATACACATGAGCTTGCCATCCTGACGAACCTCCAGTCTAGTGTCAAGGAGAAATGCATCACAGATAGTCAGAAGTATATGGTTCAGTTTGCTGATGCATCAAAAACGTTGGTGGAAGATTTGAACAGATTCATCCAAACACGGTCTGATACCAATGAAAACTTCAAGTTCTGGACTCAGTTCTTGCAAATGATGGATATTGTCCGTGATCTGTTGAGAGCTGATCATGAAGGGATTTGGGAACTGCATCTTGACGCTGTCCAGCTTGCATTGAACCTGTTTGCGGCATTCGATTCGACCAACTACTTGCGATGGTGTTCTCTCTACCTTGAAGACATGCGACGTCTACCTGAGACTGCACCATCAGTTCATGAACAATTTGCCAAAGGCAATTTTTCAATCAGAGAGATACCCGGCCGATTCACCGCTGTTGGAGGAGACCAAAAATTAGAGCAAAGCATTAACCTTTCATCTAAGTGCAGCGATGGAGTCATTGGACATGCAAAGCAAAAACAGTATGTCGCCCAGTGGGACCTAATATACCATGAAATGATGGCAGTGAAGAACCTACATCGGCAATACAGTGATGTGATTGACAGGACACATGAGACTTACAGCCACCACGAATCATCTCAAGCCACAACGAACCGCAAAGAAGGACATATTCAGGAGATGATGAGATTCATTGAAGAGAAGGGGTCCCCTCTGTCTCTAGACGCTTCCAAAACACTACAAAACTTTGTGACAAAAGAGGTTATGTCCGATGATATAAAAACTGACATGCTCAATGCCTTTTCAAAAGGAAAAGAGAAGTACCTGAAATTCAGAAAGGAAAGGTTTGTCACCAAGACTGAACGAATAAGCAGTACCATTCACCGCACAAACTTGAAGACGATGAAAACTCTTCGAAAGAAGCCACAGAAGACTACCAAGACGACAGTGAAGGAGATGAACATCGCTGAGAGAAACATAGAAATAGCTCGGGAGCATGGCCTCACCACTGATGATCTCTTAAAGTACGATGTTGTTCCCTCCCCAGTGTTGTTTGATGATGCAGGAATGATGACTAAACCAGCAAAGAGCCAGCTACTGAAGGAGTTGGAGACGCACCTAAAACCGGAAGAATTTACATATAGTCATCGGAAAGACGCATCATTTGTAGTTGACATCATGGCCACAATCCGAAAGGTTAATGTTACGAAACTCTCCAAATTCAATGACCTTCTATCAAATTTCATGTCATTTTCGGCCATATATCATCGGTTTGGGCGGACTGACTATGTCTTTGACATGTATTCTGATGACCCATCAGTGAAGGACAGCGAGAGGAAAAGGCGAAGTTGCACTCTACCCATCGAATATACTTCAATAGAGCCATCAACACCATTACCTAAGGATATGAACACATTCTGGCCTTCCAACAACAACAAACTTCTCCTTGAAAAACTGATCTACAGCCATGTTCGTTCAAATATTGCAAATACCGGTCAGTACCCAACTGTACTCGGACAGGTGACCAGAGAGAACGATGATTGGAAATGTATGAAAATGCACAACGGAGATGAGAGCGCACTGGTACACCTTCAATCCACATTTGAAGAGGCGGATCTTCGCATACTCCTTCATGTTTTGGACGCGCTCAAAGAAGGACACAAAATATGTGTTGTCATCTCCAATGATACTGATGTAGTTGTTGCCTTGCTCCACCACATGCCTGTCTTTCTCCAACATGACCTAGAGGAGCTGTGGGTACGAGCTGGAGTTGGAGATAGCACTCGGTATGTGCCCCTTCATACCTTGTTCGAGCGCATCGGATGTCAACTCTGTGCTGTTCTTCCTGCCGTACACAGTCTTACAGGATGTGATATCACTAGCAAAGTTGGGACCAAGAAAGCCGCCTTGAATGCCGAGCCAGAAAAGTTATTGAAGCACTTTGGAGGGTTGCCGACCCTTTCTCAGCCTTTGATCAAGAATGCAGAATCCTACTTGGTCAAAGTACTGAAACCAAAAAGCGATGCGAAGAAATTTTCGGACTTGCGTGCGGAGATCTTCCATCATGTCAAAGGGAGTTCTCATCACAACCTGCCACCAACCAGCCAAGGTCTCCTGCCACATATGAAGCATAGCTTTTTCAATGCCTACAATATCATGCATGCTTTGGAGCTTCATCAAGATTCTGAAAATGTGATCGCACTTAAGCCAGAGGATTGTGGTTATACGCATGACAAGGAACAGCTGATACCTGAGACAACGTGGAAAACTCTAGAATCACATTGGACAGCTGTCTGTTCATGCACTAAGTGTGCCAGGTCAACATGCCCCTGTAGGACCGCCATAGTCAAATGTGTAAATTTTTGTCATTGCAAAAAGGCTTCCCCTGATGCCTGCAAGAATCCTGTCGCTTGATAAAGAGTACATGTATTGAAGTTGCACGGGTGGTAAATGGTGGTAATTGACAGCACGCGCTTCCTTGTTATGACAGTTATATTGGGTTTGTGGACATGTTATGATTTTAATTAATGAATCCTTAAGCTATGTAAGTGTAATAGTTTTGCTTAAGCTGAATTTTGAGCGAAATTTAGTCAACATCATTGCCAGGAGGTGTTTGGCGGCCATTTTGAAATTATGCAAATTAGGTATATTCAAAAGGGGTTGATTATGGTTCCAATGAATAGCTTGCTATCAAAAACCCATACATAGACACCAAAATCAGCCGAATATCACACTTACTTCTAAAGTTAGACCAATTTAACCAATTTTGGTTTATACCGCTTTTTGGGGTAGGGGTAACCTTTGTTAACATTTGACCCCACTGTCACTATACAATATAATGAATCATAAATATGATGCATGGAATTATTAAAGGGCTTCATAAGGAAGCTTCTGACAAATTTTGGTTGCTTTATCTACATAATTGGGTGTATGAGAGGTGATCGGATTTTGAACGCCTTTCAAACTGAAAGTGATTTTTGGAGAAAAAGAAGCTAAATGACGTGTTTTTTTCCTAAAAAAGACAGTTATCGTATTGAACCATGCTAAAAATGTGTTAGTTATGTCTAAATATGATAAATAAATGTTACATTTGAATCTAAAGCTGCCTACTCTTGAATTATTCCATGAAAACTGAATTTTGCTATTTCGGCTAATTGGCCTCAAGTCATAATCACGTATTGGGGTGTGCAGAAAAAACGTACTTGATCTGGGAGTGTTACCCAGATTTTTTCCAAGGGTCTCAACATATAGAACAGGAAAATCAAAAGTTTTGCCGTAGAAGAGAGATGTACACAAGCAACCACCCAGAGCCTATACTAGTCTCAACTTCGGATATTTCCGGCCGTGAAAAACTATCCCCTACATCTGCGAGATTTCTAAAAAACAATTCTTTGTCAATTTTAGAATATTTGATGCCGTTTCACCCTCCGAAACGCGTAATAAGCTTTAAAAAAATATTTTTTCAAATGCTCGAATCTCATTCGTTCCAGTGTTTGGTGTCGATTTTTCGTTGAAGATAACGAGGTTTTTCTTAAAGTATTTAAATTACAAATTAGAGGTGCATAAGATTGTGAATCAAACAAAGACTGGTGAAACAAACTCCTATTGAACTTTTTCACAATTTTTTATGCATACTTCCGCATCCGGAAGATGGCGGCCTTCATTGAGTGATTTGGTTTCTGAAATATTTTTTCAAATGCTCGCATCTGATTGGTTCCGGTGTTTGGTGACAATTTTCCTTGAAGATAACCAGGCCAGTGCGGGCGGAGGTTGGTCTTAAAGTATTTTAATTACAAAATAGAGGTGCATAGGATTGTGAATCAAACAAAGACGGGTGAAATAAACTCCTATTGAACTTTTTTCAATTTGTTATGCATACTTCCGCATCCGCAAGATGGCGGCCTCCATTGAGCGATTTGGTGCGTCACAGCTTCGGAATTCTCAAGCCAAGGGATCCAGCATAATCTGGTTTTCAACATAATATGTATGCGTTTATTCACTACACCGGCTTCGCCGGCTACTAGTACCGACTGCAAAGCCGCAATGAACCGGCGAAGCCAAAACCTCTTGCCACTATTTTACCCATCACCATGGCATCAGTAGGTTAGGTAGTTGGTAGTAGGTAGGTAGGTAGTTGGTAGTAGGTAGGTAGGTAGTTGGTAGTAGGTAGGTGTAGTAGGTACTGTACCTGGTAAGACTTGGTAAAAGAGAACAGCAGACAGTCCTCCCCAATACCTGCATACCTCTTGCCACTATTTTACCCATCACCATGGCATCAGTAGGTTAGGTAGTTGGTAGTAGGTAGGTAGGTAGTTGGTAGTAGGTAGGTGTAGTAGGTACCGTACATGGTAAGACTTGGTAAAAGAGAGGAGCAGACAGTCCTCCCCAATACCTGCATACCTCTTGCCACTATTTTACCCATCACCATGGCATCAGTAGGTTAGGTAGTTGGTAGTAGGTAGGGAGGTAGTTGGTAGTAGGTAGGTGTAGTAGGTACCGTACCTGGTAAGACTTGGTAAAAGAGAAGAGCAGACAGTCCTCCCCAATGGCAATACCTGCATACAATACAATAAATGTCACAAGAAGCTTAAGGAAGTAACTATACGATGTGCTCGCTTAAGGCCTATTTTTAACTGGGCTTAACATACGTTTTCACAGTGTGTAGTCTTCTAACTTCAGTCGCTGTCAGGCGCCAGGGCTGGTTCTCTAACTCTCCGGGCACGGCAGCTTCGTCCACCAGAAGACGTTAGCTTGCAGTGATTAATTCGGTGAATTCCATCTCAACTTCGGATATTTCCGACCGTGAAGAACTATCCGTATTTCTAAACTAAATATGTAAACCGCTTATACCATATTTCTGGCCGTGAAAAACTATCCCGTACGGCCGTGAGATTTCGAAAAAATAATTCTTCGTCAATGTTAGAATATTTGACGCCGTTTTCACCGTCCGAAACGCGTAATAATATTTTTTCAAATGCTCGAATCTCATTGGTTCTGGTGCTTGATGACGACTTTCGTTGAAGATAACGAGGTTGGTCTTAACGTATTTTAATTACTAATTAGAGGTTTCATGAGATTGTGAATCAAAGAACGACGGGTGAAACAAACTCCGATTGAACTTTTTTAATTTGTTATGCATACTTCCGCATCCGCAAGATGGCTGCCTCCACTGCGCTTCGGATTCTCGAGCCAAGGCATAATCAGGTTTTCAACATAATACGTACTCGTTTATTGACAACACCGGCTTCGCCGGCTATAATGTGCATTTGAGAAACGGTATCGATATGCATGAACTGTAGCAATTATAGAATTTTAATGTGATTATTGTTCCATTTGTATACATTAAATGAGTTATTCATTATTCCAATTAACCTGTTTTTTACCAATACTAACTTCACACGTTAATTTTATAATCGTCCCGTCTCGTTAAACATCAGGGAGCAACGTTTGTTTAAATGGATTGATCACGTGACAAAGCTTTATTTCCTCGAGATGGATCATTCCCTTTGCGCTGTGTTTACCACCACTCACAAGGTGATGGGTTTTGTGGGTATAATGAGACCTACCCTCGGTCTCATCTCGAAACATTGTGGACCGCGATCGGTCTCGCGTCATCTCTCGTCTCTCGTGATCTCGGGTTGCACTGATTGCATGACGTCATTGAATTTGGGTGCCCTGGGCACGTGACCATGATGCAGGTGCGTTAATCCGCCATTGTGGACAGAGCAACGATCACTCGCACGTGGTTCATTCCTCACCCGGAAGCAGTCCTTGCTTCTTCTTTATCTTTGTGTTCTTTCGCACTGCAATGTGGCGGCGACATACAAATTGCTGACGTCATTAACAATCTTCTTTCAAAGAGGAAGAGAAACGATGTGCATAAACATGATGTCTTCAATGACGATGAAGAACTTCCGGGTGATCTTCTTCTGATGCTCGTGCTGCAACGGACAAAGGTTCACGCGATCGGGTCGATTTTTAAGAGGTTTGTTCGAAGATTCTCATTTTATTATTAATACTGAGAAAGATCTGTAAAACGTTCATTTAAAGATAAAATAATTCTCTGTTCGTTGATGGGAATGAAGATAAGTTGAACGTGTTTTTATTGAATTTACGATGGTTAAACCTCTTTCTTACTTTTAACTACAAACCAGGCAGAAATTTTTTATAATTAACTTGTTTGTCCAATGTGGCGTCTAGAAGAGGATATAAAGGTTGTAGATGGATGAGGGATGTTTGTGGCGTTGGTACAGAAAAAAAAGTCGGTCCCATCTCCTACATCCAAAACGAAAGTTTTAGAATCTTCTCTCAAAAGTCGTTTCAGCTCCATATTAGAACCTACCTGGTCTGTTCATTGTCGAGGCAGGTATCTCTTTTCATAACTCCAGATCATGGCAAAAGCAAAAAATAGGACTGCGTTTCCTGAAGCTCACCTGGATCAGGAGCAACAGTCACTCGAACCACTCGCAGACCCCCCTTCGACCCTGATTTTTGTTTTATATGCCTTGAGCAAACTTTGTACATCACAGGTGATGAAGGTTGTCATCTAGTTTCGTCGTAATTGTTTGTGTAGTTTTGGAGAAGAGATCAAATCGCAGTTCAAATCGAAAAGAGTCAAACCCCTCCCCTCTCCTCCCCCCTGCCCCCTCCCCCTTCCCCCTTCCCCCTGCCTCCTCCCCTTCCCCCTTCCCCCTGCCTCATCCTTCCTTTCCCACCGTGTCTCATAAATAAAGAAGATACAAGCACACCTGACGCTTGGCCTTGCCTTCAAACTTTGGCACGCTCACTTGGCTGTACTGTCGAAATAAACGTCGAAAAGGCAAAATTGTAATGTGCACGCACACACACACACACACACACACACACACACACACACACACACACACACACACACAGACACACACACACACACACACACACACACACACAAAGCCAGTCGGACAAGTGTAGGTTGTTCAAGACAAACAGAAAGTTCGAGTCACCTGCTCTCAGGATGCAAAAAACGATTATCAAAACCACTTTACACACAAAGGCACAACAAAGTATGCAAAGTGATTCATTTTACCTGTAAAATCTGCAAAATATCTGCAAAAATTTAAACATCCCAGGTCCAGAAAACTCATAGAACCATGAACCAAGCGCAATCATTGAAAATGAGGATATCATGCTCACGTGCGACCTGATGATTCCATCGAGCATGAACATAGAAAACAAAGCATTGCATCTGGACATTGCACTCAGGAACAAAAAGAAAAAGACAGCATCGATGATTGAGATATCAGTACCCAACGATTTTGGCCGAAGCAACGCAGAAATCAAGAAAATGACCAAATACCAGGATCTCAAAAATGAGGTCAAGATACCCTGGAAGCTGAAGAGCATCGGAATTGAAGGTGGCCCCATTCCACCTCCTGTGACCCACAAATGGAGATAACAAACGACACGCACACCCTCACATACACTGTCTCTGCCGAGCTAGTCTATGTCTGTGTCTGTCTGACTGTGTCTGTCTCTGCCACACCAGCCTAGATCTGTGTCTGACTTTTATGTGATTAACATACCCATTGTATCCTTGGCAGGTCAGCGGTTGAATGGACAAATCTTTGGAAAGGCTCAAGTCACAAGGCCTGAGAGCAGAAACAGGCCAATTTCAGTATGATGGATTAATTCCCAAGTCTGGTATGTGACTGACATAGTGACATATGTTTTTAATTCCACCACAGCATGTCAAGAAGGAACCTTCGTGAATTTTTTTTGATTTTTACCTCTGCCACCAAAGGTGGATGGAGGTTAAGTTTTCACCCCTGTCTCTTTGTCTGTGAGCAGGATATCTCAAAACATTGTGGATGGATTCTGATGAAACTTAGTGGACAGGTTGCATGTGTGACGAGAACATGTTGGTTAGATTTTGGTGAAGTTCAGGATGCGGATCCTATAATTTGCCCATCTGCAGCGCAGCAGTCGACAGGGTTTTGCAATTGTGTTTATCAAGATTCTGAGATGCAAAATATTAAACAATATTAAATCCTTTAGTAAAAATATTATTCATGAGATCTTTAAGCAAATACAGCACAATATAACAATTAAATATACGACAAATCAATGCTGCTAGGAATCAGTGGTTGCTGGGATACAGCAGCATGCAAAAAAAACCATTATAGGTGACAGTTTGAACATTTGAAATACAGTTTGATCCAGAGGTAGGTGGTGTGGTCATGCTGGCTGGTAGATATGGTTTATTTAAGGTAATATGTGCATGATTTAATGTACGATCATGTCATGGAGTGTGGAAGGAAATTTATAAATATATGATAATACATCAAATCCCATTGCGAGTAAAGATGGAATAAATGATGTTGCATTGATGAGTTGACTGACTGCCTGGACGCAATTGTGGTTGTGGATCTGCTGATGTACCATCTATTGATGTGGATCCATGATCGAGGTTGTGGATCCGCCATTTGGAGAGGTGCTGGGCTGAAAGGATAGAAACCTTGAGGAACAATGGTGCCTAGCTGATGGTCCGTGCAGTCGGGAAACAAGTCAATTGCTTACATGTTAAGGCTCTTGCTTTAGGGAGAGGAACTATCTTTTGAGGTTTAAAATTTAAATAAAGTTGAATGTGGGATGTTCTGAAATTGATATCATGAACAGAAATCCTTTAAATTATTTATATTTAAGTTTAGGAACAACCAATACTGCACAATTAATGAAATGCATTTTAAAATAAAAATTAAAAAAGAGAAATACGAATTGAAAATCATAAGAGATAGAATTGTGAGAAACAAAAATAAAAAAACAATATCTATGTGTGTGTATATACAGTCACGTGAAAAAGTAAGGACACCCCAAGTAAGGTTTTGACTTTTTCAACATATTTCAACATACAGCTATTTGATCTTCATTTCAACAATATTGATAGATAAAGGTGATATAATTCAACAAATATCATGAAACATTTACATTTTGTCGTCCATTGTATAATTTAAATAAACATAAATGCAAATTTCGCATGTGGAAAAAGTAAGTACACCCTTGGCTTTTATAGGTGGTATTGACCCCTTTCGCAGAAACAACATCAAGTAGGCGTTTCTTACAACTGTCTACCAATCTCTGACATCGACTGGGAGAAATTTTTGCCCACTCCTCCATGCAGAATTATTTCAGCTGTGCTATGTTTGAGGGGTTTCTTGCATGCACAGCTCGTTTGAAATCCGCGACAACATCTCGATGGGATTTAGATCCGGGCTTTGACTTGACCATTCCAGAACCCTCCATTTCATGCTTTTCAGCCATTCCTTGGTCGATTTACTCGTATGTTTAGGGTCATTGTCATGTTGCAAGGTCCACCTTCGGTTGAGCTTCAACTCTTTGACAGATGGCCTCACATTATCCTCAAGCACCCTCTGGTACAATGAAGAATTCATAGTGGAATGGTGAGCTGCCCAGGCCCCGATGCAGCAAAGCTGCCCCAAACCATAATATTTCCACCACCATGCTTTACAGTTGGTATCAGGTTCTTGTGGTCAAAGGTTGTCTTTGGTTTTCGCCAAACATGTCTTCTGGTACTGGGGCCAAATAGCTCTACCTTTGACTCATCCGTCCAGAGCACATTGTTCCAGAAGTGCTAGTCTTTGCCTAAGTGTTGATTGGAAAACTTTAGTCTTGCCCTGATGTTCTTTCTGGACAGCAAAGGTTTCCTCCTGGCACACCTCCCATGTAGATCAAATTTGTGCACCCTCTTTCTAATGGTAGACTCGTGCACTTTGACATCAATAGTGGCAAGAGCTACCTGTAGGTCCCGTCTGGGGTTCTTGACATTCTGGGGTTCTTGGAGACTTCTTTCAGCATCTTGCGGTCTGCTCTCGGGCTGAACTTGCTGGGGCGGCCTGGCCTGAACAAGTTGGCAGTTGTTTGGAATCTTCTCCACTTGTAGATGATCTACCGGACAGATGAATGATTGATTTCAAATTGTTTGGAGATCTTTTTAAATCCCTTCCCAGACTCGTAGGCATCTATAACCTTCTTTCTGAAGGCCTCAGAGAGCTCTTTTGATATAGGCATGGTGACGCCGCACACTTCAACAACAAAGAGCAAACGAAACTAAATGTCTAAGGTTTGAATAAGACAGGTTCTTCCAAGATCCTCTCTAATGATGTTCTTATCATTTGCACCTGAGCTGGTGCACCTGATTCTAATTTTAGGTATTTGAAGTAGTGATAAATGTAGGGGTATACTTACTTTTTCCACATGTGAAATTTGCATTTATGTTTATTTAAATTATACAATTGACTACAAAATGTAAATGTTTCATGATATTTGTTATATTATATCACCTTTATCTGTCAATATTGTTGAAATGAAGATCAAATAGCTTTATGTTGAAATATGTTGAAAAAGTCAAAACTTTACATGGGGTGTACTTACTTTTTCGTGTGTGTGTGTGTGTGTGTGTGTGTGTGTGTGTGTGTGTGTGTGTGTGTGTGTGTGTGTGTGTGTGTGTGTGTGTGTGTGTGTGTGTGTGTGTGTATATATGTGTATATATAAGTATGTGTATGTGTGTGCGTGTGGATGTATATAAGTATGTGTGTGCGTGTCTGTGAATAAGAGAGAGACAGAATTGTGAGGAACAGAAATGAAAAAACGAGATGTGTGTGTGTGTGTGTCCTCCTTGTTGCGTTTTATTTATATTTTTTTGGACACAGAAACGAAGCCCAAGTAAGAGCTAACACATTGAACATGAAAACATGTGCAAACATATTAAAAATACAATGAAGGGAGCGGGGGACAAGAGGGGGAGAGAGGGAAGCACACAACCACAACAACAGTGGAGAACAGGGACATCGGTAGATCCGTGGGAGGGGGAGGGCTGGGGGAGGAGGGAGGAGCACACAGTATAAAGCAAACGAACACTACTAGGAATTTCAGGAAAGAAGTTGGGGATTGAAAGAGGTGATTTGGCGTGTTTTAACGGAGGTAGAAAAGGTCAATGTTTTGGATGGGGGAAGACAAGAGATGGTGGTGAACAACTGTTTTAAAGACTTGGAGGGAGGAGAGTGATTGAAGAAAGTGTGGGAGTTTATTCCAGAGGCAGGAGAAAAGAGGAATGAAAGAGTAAAGGTGAGCAGAGAGTCTTGATTTTGGCAGTTTCACCAGAAGAGGGTTGCTGGCAGATCTTGTGCCTCCTGCACGAATATTTTGTGGACAGGGCACAGACAGAGCGGGGGGGGGGGGGGGGGGGGGTGGGAGGGGAGGCCGAAGAGGAGTTGGAAGAAGACAGAAAGACCACCAACCTGCCTGCATTGACAGAGAGAAAGGCCCTCAGATCGGCTTTATTGCAGGTGATACCAATGATTCTGAATGCTTTGGTTTCAACTGTGTGAAGCTGAGCTTGGAGTGAGGCAGGAGCACCAGCCCAGAGGGGAGAGCATTATTCCATTGAGCTGTGGATGAAAGCTTTGTGTGTGATGAGGAGCTCAGAAGTACCCAGTAAGGACTTTGCATGATTTGGGATGCCAGACGGTGACTGGATTTGGAGGGCAGCTTGGAAATGTGGTTTTCTCAGGAAAGATCATGGCAGATAGTGAGACCCAAAAGCTTGATTGACAGAATTCCTTCAAGAGGCTTGTTCAGAAAGTAGATGGGAGGGCTGTGCAGGCAGTCTTTTCGGAGAGACAAAGTGAGAGTGTGAGATTTGTCAGGATTGAAAGACATGTTCCAATTGTTTGACCAGTTTGTGATGTTGTCTTAGTCTTCAAAGAGTGAAGAGGCTGCTGCCTGCCGATTTGAGGGTTGAGCTATGGAGCGGCAGAGAGTGGGATCTACTGTCAGGGATATTTTCCTGCAGTGGTATGTAATAAATGAACCAAAAATTCAATGTCAGAAGAGAGTCACAAATTTTAATTCCCGAGGAGGCCAACACTTTCTATCCACAAGGAAATACACAGCAAGAAACAATAACCTTTATGAATCAATATTACATTTCACAAATTACATTGCAAGATTCACAGAAGGTCCCAAGTGAAATCCTGGTGCAATAGAGATGCACAAAGAAATGTCATTCCAAACACCAGCATGCATAGAATACAGTTAACATACAGTGTAAACATACAGAATCGACCAGTCAAGTAAACATCCTAAGTACATCATGACAAACCTCGTGAAAATCCTGAAGTACAACACACCAACATCTTACAATTCCAGTGCTAATCCTGCTAACTGGACATCCATTCTGATTCTTATACAATTTCAAGTGGGAGGAGCAAGTGGAGGGGGAGGAGCGAAGAGAAGGGAGGAGAGCAGTAGGATTGGTTGGGCAAAGTTTGGGTGGGAGGGAGCAAGGATCGGGGGATACAATGTGATTGGTCGAGTGAAATATTGAGATGAGAATACTCGCCGCTGAGAGCAGATCTGCATTTTCAGATTCTTTAATGAGAAGAATGTGTTGGTCCAGACTCTTCAGCGCCATGAAACTATCAATCATAACGTTGTTATAACTTTGCAGCAACGTTTTATAACGCCATTGCAGGGACATTAACTTTATGGTTTAATATTGTTGTGGTTTTGAGAACCCTCACTTATAAATAATTACTTGTATATAAATTCTCATCATGAATGGTTCAAGGTAGCACCCCTAGATAGGCCACAGCAACACGTAGGTCACCATAGGATTCCAGTTATTTCATTAGTATGTGTTTTAGATAAGGCCGTGTTTCCAACAGTTGAATCTGCGTTGCGTCAATCAGATAAGAGTAGGTCCGCAATCCGTCCATTTTTGCAAACCTCCCTCCAAGCGACGCCATTACGCGCCCTCCAGTATGCTGCCTTGAGCTGGAGCTCGCTCGAGCACCACCATAAGCCCCCCGGTGAGGGCCGAGAAAGGAGGCGGAGCGCCAAGAAGAAGGTGTGGCCACGTCATCCAGTCGTCAAAGGCCTGACCGGTAAGCCCTCACCAGCCAACCAGGGCTGAGGTGACATCGCCGACAGGTGTGGCTTTGGGGCTCATGGAGTGATCGCGCAGAGAGATATAAAAAGTGAGCGAAAAGCCCTTTCATGGGCTTTGATGGGAGAGTGTATTTGTGAGGACTCGTGCGAGAGCGGCGCTATTAACAGGACTTCGAGGACTTCGATGCGAGAGCGCTGGTTGTACGAGATTTGTTGGAGGCGCGTGCGTTGCAAGAGGACTCTTTGGGAAATGTGCATTGAACAAGACTGAGAAGAAGAAGGGCGCACTCGTTAAAGAGGACATTGGGGGGGAGAGAGGAGAGGGCGTTTGGCACGAGCGTGCATTTATTACGTACGCCACAGGACACCAGTTTCCCCCCGCTATATAACTGTCCGGTCACGTTCAACCATACGCGCAGCTGCCTGCTGGGTTTCGCCCGCTGGACCGGAGCCTGGACCCCATCGCCGGACCCTCTACCTGTTCCACCCTACCATCTACAATCCCCGTGAGAGTGTGTACATTTGTCTGGGGTATTAAGCATAAGGCTGTTTTATGACTCCCCTGTGTAACTGCTTCTTCCTCTTCCTATCCTGTACATTCTTTCGTTTCCTCTTCTTGTTCTTGTAAATAATAAATAAACCCATCTTTGTTCTTCCAACTCTGGTTTCCTCTGGTCCGATCACATCTGTCCTTTCTTCCATTGGGTAAACGTGGCACGATCGAAACCGCTCAGAATCGGGTTTAGTCCCATTGTTCACGGCCCGGATCGTGGCTCGCTATCCGCTCGGCGTTTCCACCAATAGCCGTGGTTCAGGTGGGAGTTATTTCCCTGCTTTACGGTCGGGTTAGTAATTAGGTATTTGCGACTAAATTGACCAATCACCCTACCCAATACCGATCGGATGGAGCGTTATAACTTCTAATGACTCGGGTCGGCCAGATAAAAAGACAAGGGGATTGACCCCCCCCCCCCCCTTGATAAGGGGAGCGTCCACGTCCGAGATCCATAACAATATTTAGACATCAATAAAAACATGCACACAATAAGAAAGTCCTTATTTAATCAAAAGGTCGCTCAGTAGCTATGACAATCACATCCTTTTTCAATCTGCAAACTCATCTTTTCCCTCATAAGTCAAATCATACTGCAATCCCACAAAAGATCTTTTCTGAGAAGCAGAGAGCCAGAGGGAACTAGCCCACATGGATTTTATACTTTAGACTAACCCCTATCAAACACTAACGAGCCATAAGTTTTTTTATTTGATTCAGTGTTTAACCATCGTTCTTTTGAAAGATTTTACTGAGAATGCTGACAATTTCATAAAATTATCTATCAGATAAAAAAAAAGGAAGTGCAGTGGGCCCATCCCCCATTGGCCAGTGCGAAGCAAAATCATCCACCTTCCATTGTCTAACGGGAACTCTTTTGCCCAAACTCTGCAAAATAATTACCAAGTATTTTGCATTTACTTATCAACACAATGTTTATCTTGGACTTTGTACTGAGTCGATTATTTGCTGATTACTCCAGGCAGCTGGTCAGACATGGTGTTATTCAGCTGTTACTTTGTATTATTTAATTATTTACCAAGAAGACAATATATTTTGCTTCAATATGCTTATATAACTCAATAAGACATACTCGATCTAACATTACCTTATTTCCAAAAACACTATTTGTAATAATATTACCCTCAGTCATAAAAATGATTTTGTCATGACATTATGTGATCTACCATTGCCTCCACTAAGAATTTTTACTTTTCTCGAGCAATGAATTTGGTCAGTGTCGGAGATAACTTGCCAACTGAAGGAAATCCCAGATTCTGCATGGAAACCACAAAAAAACTTGCAGAGTAGGAAAGCAGGTAGTGGCTCATAGAAATTACTTGCTTCATAAATTAACACTTCCACACGACTAATGGGCGATGAGAGAATTCCCTTCAGGGCCACATGCAGGATGCGACTAGAAAGGAAGTCTGCAAGCCATGCGTGGAGATTCAAGAGGATACTTTAAGAGGAGAGTTTGGTGAGCAGGGTGGGGTGTCTGAACGTATTGAAGAATGTGATATGTCAAGGGATACAGCTCTGATTTCCTGTTTGGCATTGAGGACCTCCATCCATTGTTGAGACAGCAGAAGTTGCATACCCAGTGTAGAATGACCTGGTCTGAATCCAAATTGATGATCCAAGATCAAGGCGTTGGAGAAGAGGAATGATTTGATGTCAGAAGCGATGATGGATTCCATGACCTTGCTGATTATTGGGAGCAGGCTGATTGGTCTGTAGTTGCAGGATCTGTTTTTGCACCTTTTTTGTGTAAAGCGGTAATGTTGGCTGATTTTCAAGCAGATGGCAGATGGCAGATGATCTTGAGCAAAACAAAGGGTGAAGAGAACAGAGAGAGGGTGAGATAAAGCGGCAAAGCAGGATTTTGGGACCCAATGGGCTGATGCCGTCTGGTCCAGTTGCAGAATCAGATTTGAGGTTTGACAGAAACTTCTAAGCTTTGTCAGGAGAGAAGGACACCAAATTCAGGAGCAGCTGCGTCTTTGTGTAAGGTGGGTACAGAGAGAGAGAGAGATGGGTTTGAGACACAATATGTTGAGGCAAACACAGAGTTGAGGCATTCGGCTTTGTAAAGTTTTATTTTTCTTTATTTTCCAATCTAATTTTCGGTTTGTGAGCGTGGAGGATGAAATGTCATCGTATCAATACGATAGTATAGGTGTAACATGGATCGTGGATGCGTCGGTGGCTTCTCAATGTATTTAAGCAGGGAAACTGGAGGTTAAGATTGTTTATGTGTCTTAACATGGGGGGGGGGGGGGCAAAATAAACCCTGCATCCCAGGGATCGTAACCAACAGGCAACACCTCAAGCCGAGTCTTTGGTCGAGAAGACATGGAGTGTTTCTAGAGAGCTCGGCCGTTGGTCGGCGTGGTATCAGGGTGACGTCCGAGTGAGAAGGTTCGGAAAGGAAGAAGAAGAAGAGTTTTGTGAGCTCTCTCTCAGTCTGAATTTTGTCCCTGGGGGTCGCGTTTTGGTCTAATGTGTGACGATGAGGAGACTTTCAGGAGCTTTTAAGGAATTTTTGCGATCGTGAAGAGGACCAATAAGATGGCGGTTTGCAGGGCTCTTGGCGA
Organism: Myxine glutinosa; assembly: GCF_964187855.1. NCBI lineage: Eukaryota > Metazoa > Chordata > Myxini > Myxiniformes > Myxinidae > Myxine > Myxine glutinosa. Next base: position 394,611,186 of record NC_136261.1, read on the forward strand.
TTCAGATGGAGAGAGAGAGAGAGCAAAAAGAGGGCTGTCTTTACAGCTCACTCGACGGCTCAATGCACATCGCCATCATCACCTCGGTGCAATATTGTGCACTCAGGTGCGGGAAGCATTGGACTTGGCCACCCTGTGCTGCCAACTTCATTCAACGAACTCGTTGAGCAAGCTGAGTGCAGGCCGACTAAAATAAACCATTAATTTTGTTTTATCTTTTACCTTGTGTGTTTTTGTATCTGTGTGGAGGGTTTGAAATCTGAAATCTTCAAATTTAAAGTCAATCGGATGAAAATCTTGCTTATGGCTTTTGGTGAAGTTTCGTGAAGATCGGTTGAAAATTGTGACCTGCAGGCGACTGACGTACAGACAGAATCACGCACAAGACCAACCAATATACAGTCATGTGTCGCTTAGCATCCTAGATACGTTCTTGGAAACATGACGCTCACCGACTTGGACGTTGTCCGAACATCACATTGTGAACTTTGTATTTATACTTACGTGTATGTGGAATATTGCAGTGTACTTGCACTGTACAATATTGACTAAATTCACGAGATAACGTACACAACTAATGAAATGCAGAGGTTAAGAAGGCTAATATAATAACATATAGTAGGGGAGCTCCCAATAGAGTTCGTGACCATTTTCCCGTGATCAAGGTTTGAAGGTTGATTTTGAAAGATAAAAATATATATAAAAAAATAAGCTTGGGTATCTTTTTTTAAAATGCGGGCTAACTCGGCCAGAGGACAAAATCCAAGATGTCCGCCAAAACCGCGAAATCGGGCATATTTCCGCCTACGTGAATGCTACATATACATATTGGGTGTCCATATGTGGGTTTTTCTGGGCCCAGATCTTGCATCTTACATCAGTCAAGTGATATTGTGACTTAAAATGATATTAAATGATTAATGTTGACCAAAATCCAAGATGGCCGCTGCAAAAAACCATGTATTGTATATGTTCATAATTGTGCATACCATAGATTCATCGCTGGCGTCTAAATACAGTTTTACATGACTAGTGTTTTCATTTATAACCTTATTGTTACTATGAATGACTTTTTGAGCAGGTAACGAACCAAGATTGCTGCCTTATCTACAAGATGGTTTGATTAAGTTTCACAGGTATTTGTTCACAGGTAGTTGTTAGTATTAATTTCCAGGGAGTACCAGGGTGGACAATGGATCAAGGCATTACAGTTAAGTATATTCAACTAATAATAGTTAAAATATTAGTTAAGTCCCTTTCTTTAAGAGATAAAGATCTGTCCTGTTCAATATTTAAGTTCAGTTAAGTATTAACATCATTCATATCATGCTGTCTGATGTACGGTATGTACAGTAAGTAATAGGTTTTATTTTTCATTGCAGAGTATATAGCAGCAGGTTGAGAATATAAGATAACTGAGAAGGAAGTTGAGGAAGCGATAAAAGCAATGAAGGGTAGAAAAGCGGGAGGGCCGACGGGAGTTGTGGGAGATATGTTGAAGGCAGCAGGAAGTTGGGGTGTGAAGAGAATGACAGAGATCTGTAATCTGGTGGTGAAAGAAGGCCGCATTCCAGTGGATTGGGAACTGAGTACCCTCGTCCCTCTATACAAGGGGAAAGGTGACCCTCTGGAGTGTGGCTCGTACCGAGCGATAAAGTTATTGGAGCATGGAATGAAGGTATTGGAAAGGGTGTTGGAGAGGAGGATAAGGAAGAAAGTGAAGATCGACGAAATGCAGTTTGGATTTATGCCAGGAAGAGGAACGACAGACGCGCTTTTCATTGTGAGGCAGTTGCAGGAGAAGTACATGGAGAAGAGGAAGAAGTTGTTTCTTGGGTTTGTTGATCTGGAGAAAGCATTCGATCGGGTTCCACGCAAAGTATTGACATGGGCATTGAGGAAGTTAGGAGTGGAGGAATGGTTGATCAGAGTAGTGATGGCAATGTACAAAAGAGCGCGCACAGCTGTAAGGACGAAGGACGGGAACAGTGGTGAGTTTGAGGTGAAGGTGGGAGTGCATCAGGGGTCGGTACTAAGTCCACTACTATTTGTAGCTGTGACGGAGGTGCTGGCTCAGAACGTAAAGGAGGGTTTACCGTGGGAGTTGTTGTATGCAGATGATCTGGTGTTGATTGCGGAAAGTATGGATGGACTGAAGGAAAAGATGAACACGTGGAAGGAATGTATGGAGACAAAAGGTCTGAAGGTGAATATCGGAAAGACAAAGGTGATGGCAAGTGGTAAAGCATGTGGTGAGGTGGAAAGAACTGGGAAGTGGCCCTGTGCTGTGTGTAGGAAGGGTGTCGGAGTGAACTCCATTCAGTGTACAATGTGCGCTGAGTGGGTTCATCAAAAATGTAGTGGTCTGAGAGGGTCATTAACCAGTGTGGCAGCTACATTCAAATGTAAGGTGTGCACAGAGGGAGCTGCAGATGGAGGAAATGTTGAGTTGGATCTTGGAGACGGTGTGAAGCTGGAAGGTGTGAAAACATTTTGCTACCTCGGAGACATGCTGAATGGAGAAGGTGGATCAGACTCGGCAACGGTTGCTCGAGTGAGATGTGCATGGAAGAAATTTCGGGAATTGAGTGGCGTGCTGATGATGAGGGGAGTGTCGTTGAAGCTGAAGGGAAAGGTGTATGCTGCATGTGTGAGAAGTGTTATGATTTATGGGAGCGAGACATGGGTAATGAACGTAGAGCAGCAACGAAGGTTGGAAAGGGTGGAAATGCGAATGGTTCGACGGATGTGCGGAGTATCGTTGAGAGAGAGGAAGACAAATGATGAATTGCGAAAGATGATGGGAATAGAGCCTGTGATTGATGCTGTGAAGAGGAACAGGTTGAGATGGTTTGGTCATGTGTTGAGGAAGGATGAAAGTGACTGGTTGAGAAGAGTGATGGAAATGAATGTAGAAGGAAGTAGAAGACGGGGAAGACCGAGAAAGACTTGGCTAAAGATGGTGGAAGAAGAAATGCGGGCAAGGGGGTTAACAAGGAGAGATGCAGAAAATAGGGCAAAATGGAGAAGATTGTCATGGGGACCGCAAGGCTAACCCCCGCTCTAGCAGGGAAAATGGCCTTTAAAATGCATGTTGTGTTGTTGTATATCATGCTGTCTGATGTACGGTATGTACAGTAAGTAATAGGTTTTATTTTTCATTGCAGAGTATACCATGGCGACACCACCCATTCAAGGAAAGAAGAGAAAGAGTGAAGATGAGGACCAGCCTCCAGGACTATCAAGCTCCAGTGAGTGTATCCTCTGTCATAAGCATTGTGATGAGGAAAAGAGTAGCTTAAGCCCAGAAGCCTGGCAGCATCTCCAACAACAAGCAGAACGATGGAGAGGATTGGACAAATACGGTCAAGTCTTTGATGCAGTGCCATGGCACAATGGACCAGCTGGAATATATTTCCACAAACTGTGTAAAGTTCAACTGGCCAGTAACTATAAATTGGAGCAGGCACTAAAGCGACAAAAGAAATGTTTTGAAACAGAAATCTCTCGCAGCGATGATGTAGCTGACGAAGCACCTGGACCATCTTGCGCTCAGAGACAATCACGATCACAAACCGGTGTTATACAAGACAAACATTTGTGTATTTGGTGTATGAAGGGAGAAGACCTGAAACACCCTGGACGGGACAAGTGGCACATCATGCAACAAATGGATGCATGGCATGTCTTCAAAGGTCACACAGTCCATCTGGACGACGAGAATATGCGGGATCGCATTTTGACACTGATTGATTCCACGTCAGATCCATTTGCCACAGAGATCCGCTACCATCGGTCATGTTGGACGAAATACATCAAAGTCCATGATTATAATGATCAACATTTGCACATGCACAATGTACGACTGGCAGAAGTACGTCAAATGTTTTTCAAACATGTGCGCACTGTAATTTTTGAAAGACATGAACTCCGAACACTACAGAGCCTTCTACAAGACTACACGCAAATGCTGGTGAACTTTGGCATGACTGTGAACACTGTGAAGTCTAGCACAATAAAATCTATGCTCCAAACGGAATTCAGCGACCAAATTGGTTTCCACGAAAGAGTTACAAAAAACAAGAGCTCAATGGTTTTTGACACGTCAGCTGGTGGAACATACATAGAAGCTGCTGTAAATTGCCTAGGTGCAACTGATGACCAACTCGTCTCAATTGTAGCGCAACGAATTAGAGCTGAAGCAGCAAAAGTATCGCCAATGATCTGGCCACCTCACATTGACGATTTACTCAATGAGGACGAAACAAGCAGCCTACTGAAACAGCTCATTTCCCGTCTAAAGTCTTCAAAACCTCAGCGTGACCTTGATATGGAGGATGACGACTCTGCAGTTATCGCTTTGACTGCCTTGCTCTCTTCATATATGACAGGCAAACGAACTTCATTTGGAACAAGGTTGTCTGTTATGATACACGGACTAACCAGAAGCCGGGAACTTGTCGAGTTATTGAAAAAATTCTCAATTGGGATCAGCTACAAAGATGTGCTACATCTCTATGATGCTTGGGCCAAGTACGATATTGAGCAGAACAAAGCATGTCCAGAGGAGCTTGCACTGGGTATGCCAGGGACAGCAGTAATGGACAATGATGACTTTTCTGAGGACACGCTAACTGGCGCGAACACTTCACACCGTACAAATGTTATGTTTGTCCAGCCACTTGATTTGGTTCATGCTCCAGAGGAATCGGCCCCAGAATTAACAATTCCCAAGTCTAAAGAAATGAAGCATCTTTGCATCGATCAGCATAAAGTCCATCCTTACAAGACTGTCCAGCGTGGAGCTCCAAGTATGCGAACAGGTGTTGACATTACTCCTTCAGATACTAAAGTCCAGAGGCAGCGAGGACTCATTCATGCCATGGCACGTCTAGATGAGACTCATACACCACCTGCACCATGCAGTCAAACAGTTGGGGGATTTGCAGGTTTCCAGTCAACAGTTCAGCCGCATGTTGTCAAAAGCAAGCCGTATTACTTCTTGACTTTTCCAAATCCTCCTGGAAAATCTGTAGTGCACGAAATAATGTGCCGGATGGTTGATGCAGCAGGCAAAAAGAACATGCCCTTCATCCAGTTGGTAGGAGATCAACCAGTGTATGCCTTGATAGTGCAAATGAGATACGAACACCCTGATAAATTCAGTGTCGTGTTGCCTTCTATGGGCCCATTTCATATTCACATGTCTTACATTTCTGCCATGAATAAGCGTTTTCACGGGTCTGGCTTGTCTGACATCCTCGTTGCGGCAGATGTTATTGCAGAAGGGTCTGTGGACCAGGCATTACGGGGCAAACACTACAAGAGGAGCATACGATGTCTCCGATTGATGTATGAAACTCTGCTGAGAAGAATCATACAACAGTCACTACAGAATGGGGGAAGCATCTCAGATGAACTTGAAGCTCACTTGACTGTCCTGCGGAATCCTTCCTCAACAGCAGAAGAACGTCAGGAATGTTATGCACTTCTGGAAGCCAACCAAGAGGTTATTTCATTGGTGGCAGATGAGTTCAATAGAATTGAGGAGTCTGGTGGTTCAATGGCAAAGTACTGGATCACATTTATGGAGATGACTGAAATATTGATGATGAATCTGCATGTGTTGAGAATCCAGAACTGGGAACAATTCAAGTCGACATTACGTTTAATGCTACCATGGATCCAGATTTATGACAACGATAAATATGGACGGTGGTTGGTTGAGTATTGGCTGGAAATGGAATCCCTCCCAGAGGATGTAGCACAATACATGCGAGATGGCTTATTTGCTCAATCCATGTCGGGAAAGCCTTACTCATGTTTGCCATTGGATCTCTGGATCGAGATGACAATGAACAAGGGTTCAAAGATGAAAGCTGGCTGGCTCAAAATTTTGAAGAACGAAAAGATGCTGCTGTCACATTCCCGAAATGCTAACAATGTTAATAGAGTCCGATCCTCACTGCATGATCTTGCCAGCACATCAGAATCAAAACGACATCACAGTGAAAATGCTCCCACTCGCATGAAGGAAGACGAACAAGCTGTACAAGATATTAACAACTGCATCACTGAATTCGGCTGTGACCCTTTCAATGAAGAAAACAAGGTCTTGAAGTCACTACAGTCTGGAATGGTAGCTTCTGATGACCTCATTCAAGATTTTGAATCGGTCCACACCGATGGCGAGAAATGCTTGAAGGCATTCTGTGAAGACAGAATGTTCAGCAGCAACAAACCTTTCCATGCAACCATTCACAGGAATTTGAGACGGAACTTCAGCAACCCACCTTCAGTCAAGACTGGCGAGCGCATCATGAAGTCAGACGCAATGGAGAACAGAGCGATGGCAGCAGTTGTCTCACTTGCTGAAAATGACACCGAAAATTTCACCTTGTCAGAGATAATGTCGTACCGAGTCACAGATGAATGTCTGCCAATATTCAATATCAACGGCACCATGAAAAAAGTGCAAAAATCTAAGTTGGTAGAAAAATTCAAGCTACATGCGTTGGAACCAACACCAGACAAGTACACGGCGATCCTGGACATGGGATTTATATGGCGTTTGTCTACGCCATCGGTAGAAGACAGGGAAAAGGCTGATGGAATTTCCTACACCTGGGGAGACTATGCATCGAAGGTGTTCGCCGTCATTATGAGCAGACATAAATATGCATCACAAGTTGTGTTTGTCAATGACAGATATGATGTTTCCCTGACCGTCAAGGATAGCGAACGCAAGCTTCGAAAAAGCACTTCTGGATTTTCAGATGGCTCCAAGAATGTATTTTTCAAGCAGTCGGACAAATTCCCATCTGCCAAAGGATTTCAAGACTTCTTCCACAATGCAACAAACAAGCAGCACCTACAGATCTTTCTCAGAAACGAGTTCAGCGTGTTGTACCGAAACTATTCTAACACTGAATTTGTCTACTGCGTTGGGCCCACATGTGTCAATCTATCGACAGGTTTGCCTGTTACAGACTTCCAGTGTGAACAGTTAGAAGCAGACACATGCATGTTCTTCATCTACTCACAAATACGTAAAGCTGGAATAGAAACACCTGTTATCATCGACGCAGAAGATACGGACGTGCTTGTATTGGCATCGTATGTTGCTCATAGAACTGAAGGGGTGCTCGCAATGAAGTACAAAAAGCAGTTCATAGATTGTACAGCTTTCTGCCCGAAGGAAATAGCAGATATCATAGTTCCTCTTCACGTCCACAGCGGCTCAGACACAACAGCAGCATTCTTTGGACATGGGAAGAAAACCATCTTCGACATATCATCCACTTCACCTGAAGCTAGAGCGTTCCTCAGTGAAGTAGGGAAACACCTACCGGTCCCTCAGCAGGTGCTTGATCATATGACGCTGTACACCATACGGTACATATACAAGGACAAACAAAGTACCACTCTGTGTGATGCTCGGGCCAGGAAGTGGCGACAAATGAAAAGGAAATCAATACTGCGGCTTCCACCAGACAAAGAATCCCACGATTTGAAAGTCAAGAGAGTGAACTATCAAACCTACGTGTTGCTCAACTACGAAAAACCTGATGCGCCACCGTCTCCTTTATCTCATGGCTGGCATCTCGAGGAAGGCATGTGTCTTCCATTGAGGTACATTCACCCAGCACTCCCAGAAAAACTAACTCAGGCTTTGGAAAGCAGCCCAACTATGGATGATCCAGTCGAGTCTGGGTCCGAGACGGACGATTCGGACAGTGAATAACAATTTCAATCTATCCAACACAAACAAACTGTTATAACAACTATTGTCATTTTCAACCCTACCGTATATGCTACTTGTGCAATGTGTATCACTGCTTGTAAATGTAATGTCATGTCACTGTAAATATAATAAAACAAAATAGAGAAAGATAAATTCTTTCTTACTGATTGCAAATGAAAACCTTGAACATTGTGTCAAATAAAAGACGTTGCAATAGATACAATGTACAGTAGCCATAACTGCTTATCTAACGGGCGAGAGGCAGCCATCTTGGCTCGTTACCTGCTCAAAAAGTCATTCATAGTAACAGTAAGGTTATAAATGAAAACACTAGTCATGTAAAACTGTATTTAGACGCCAGCGATGAATCTATGGTATGCACAATTATGAACATATACAATACATGGTTTTTTGCAGCGGCCATCTTGGATTTTGGTCAACATTAATCATTTAATATCATTTTAAGTCACAATATCACTTGACTGATGTAAGATGCAAGATCTGGGCCCAGAAAAACCCACATATGGACACCCAATATGTATATGTAGCATTCACGTAGGCGGAAATATGCCCGATTTCGCGGTTTTGGCGGACATCTTGAATTTTGTCTTCTGGCCGAGTTAGCCCGCATTTTAAAAAAAGATACCCAAGCTTATTTTTTTATATATATTTTTATCTTTCAAAATCAACCTTCAAACCTTGATCACGGGAAAATGGTCACGAACTCTATTGGGAGCTCCCCTACTAATAATGTCTACATTAGCTAATATATTGAAGTAAAAAAAATACAGGTATAATACACATACAGTAAAACAGGTACAGTACTGTCTAGTAAAGTACAATTAAACAGTACACTGTTCACTGATTGAGAGGTCATTATCGTCGTGATCATGGAGTGTGACATATCGAAATCACATGCGATAGCATTCACAGATTTGCCGCCCTCACGCTGTCTTATTATTTTCTGCTTCTCCTCCAAATCAATGCTTTTGCGTTGTTTCTTGCTGCTGCCACCACGAGGGCTGGTTGTGCTGTGTTTGGGACCCATGGTTATCTTTAGGGAGGATTGATTTCAATAAAATCAAATGAAAAGACAATGGAATAACGCTCTCGATACACGGGGGTAATCGAGACAGGATGTTGATGATGTTGCGGTGCTGCTGATGAGGCAAAACAAAGCATACTGTTATACAGTTTGTAAACTTTTTTTTTCATAAGTAAGGAAATCAAATTAAAAGTACTGCCTACTACAATAGCCAAAACACATAAAGCAGTAACATCAGCATTTCTTATATCTATCAAAACATATTATGGATAAACAGTATAGTTACTGTACGCCTGGCAACACCATCTATTTTGTTTAAGAATACGGGATGCATGCGTGAGCGCGCCCGCTCTCAGGCCACTTACGTCCGCTACGTCCCGTTGTCTGAACGGGGTTTTTTTTTGTCCCCCTTATTTTCTTATTATTTTTGTGGGCCTCGGACGTTGTTCGGACGGCCATAAAGCGACGCATGACTGCACTTGAAAAAATCTTCAATTTCCACAAGTAACAAACAGATACATAAAACGTATAACAACAAGTTTTAATTAAAACAAAAGCCGCGTCGAAATATTTCATCGTGACGATTGTCATCAAATGGACGAATTTTTAATATATCTCGGCATTTTCCCGTCTGTTATTTCAGGCGGTGTATGACTGACCATGCCGCGATTTAAAAAAAATATATCTCGGCAATTTCCCGTGTGTAGCGACACGTGAACGAAGCTATGCTCCTCTCTCCACATTATTGTGACGACGTATAAATTAAATATTTAATCGTGACGATTGTCATCAAATGGACGAATTTTTAATATATCTCGGCATTTTCCCATCTGTTATTTCAGGCGGTGTATAACTGACCATGCCGCGATTAAAAATTTTCGGGCGGTGTATGACTGACCATGCCGCGATTTAAAAAAAAAATATCTCAATGGACTTGAAGTTACAGGCCTTTGAGAATTAATTTCGTTCTATAAAGGGCAACTTTCATCGGATTTTCTTCCCGTTTTTTTTTAACCGAGTCTAAAACTATGTTAGTGACTGTGAAAAATGAAATGATATATCGAATTTGATTTGAAAGAAAACTGTGTGAGAGAGCAAGACACCACGGGCCTACAAAACAGGCCTCAAAGCTATGCGAGTTAATAAAATGGTGGATATTTGTTTATATGAAGCCTCTCCCAGAATGGGTGGAGCTATGGTTCCCAGAATGGGTGGAGCTTTGAGGTTTTGTCTTCTCTGCAAGAACAAGAACAAGAACAAGAAGTACAACAACAGAGGGCGCTCTATGAGCAGCATCTGCGACGCGGCTAAAAAGTGTGGGAGACAAGACTGGGAGAGAAAGGGAAGGAAACGAGCACAACAACATTAGAGAGCAGGGACATTGGTCGATCTGTCGCAGGGGAAAATGCAGAGTTGATATTGAGGCAAACACATGGTCTTTCCGTCTTCTACCGACTCCTCTCCGGCCTTGCTCCCCCAGCTCTCTCTGTGCTCTGTCCCCCAAATATTCCTACAGGTCGCACAAGATCTGCCAGCAAGCCTCTGATGGTTAAACTGCCGAAATCTCGGCTCTCTGCTCACCTTCACTCCTTCATTCCTCTTTTCTCCCGCCTCTGGAACAAACTCCCACACTCCCTTCAATCCCACTCCTCCCTCCAGGTCTTTAAAACAGCTGTTCACCACCATCTCTTATCTTCCCCCATCCAAAACCTTGATCTTTTCTACCCCCACTAATTCACCCCAGATCCACCTTGTTTGTAATTCCATCTTCTTTCCTGGTAGTCCTGGCAGTGTCCATATGTTTTATGCCTCTCCCACCCCCTTTCCCATGCCTCCCCCCCAAAGCCCTCTCCCTCCCACAGATCTCTCGATGTCTCCATGTCTCTCGGTTCTTGCTCTAAAATGTTGTGTTGTGTTGTGTTGTGTTGTGTTGTGTTTGTGTCCTTCCCCCTCTCTCCCCATCTTGTCTACCGCTCCCGATGTTATTTGTTCTATGTGTCGGTTTGTCGGTTATGTGTCGGTTTGTCGGTTTGTCTTTGTGTGTGATAAATGTTCGCTCTTTCACGAGCCTCGATCTTTTATACAAAAAAAAAAAAAAAAAAAAAAAAAAAAACACAGAGTCGAGGCATTTGGCTTTTTCACGGAGAGTGTCGGGTTTGTAACTGTTTGAGGTAAGGGAGGGGATGGTAGGGTAAGAAACTCCAGAAACAGATTTGACCAGATGCCACCAGGACTTGGAGGAGGGAGACAGGTTTGAGTGTTCAGTATTGAGGGTAGAGAGATATTATTTCCTGGCTCTCCTCAGGGTAGACTGTTTGGCAGTACTTGGACATGTCAAATAGGGTGGGGTATAAGGGTGATGTAAAATACATCTTCAATGGCGCTTAACATCCGGAATTTATCTTTTTAACAATCATTAACTTCATTATTATATTTAAATTGAAGTACAGTCAACCCTCGTTAATCCGGTCTACTTTGTTCCCAGCACCCAATGTCGGATTAGCGAGATTGTCAGATAAACTATTTTGGTCCCAATCCCCCAAGCATTCAATTAGCATCTCCATGGAAATGGTAATTGACGATGTTGGCAAGCGTGCAGGTATCCGTTGGCATGTTCGGCCGATTATGATCAGTAGCTAACATAACTGGCTGTATTGCAATACACCCAGTTTCTGAAGGCCACTGGGTATATTGTACAATGATTGTTGCAAACGAAAATATGGAACATAAGATTATTAAATAACTTGTAATCTTTTTATTTGCACACATCTGGTTGCAGCCGAAAGAAGTCTTGTCTTGTCCATATTGTAGACGTCCATCAGATCGCACTTCGAAAGGATTCATCTCAGGTCCTGTGTCCCCTTGTCATCATCGTTTGTGTTCGCTCTCGCAGACTCGTCATGCATGATGTGTTTTGATATGCCGCAGCGTTTCTTGAACCGATCTAGCCATCCACTCGAATAGGAAAAATTCTCAATGCCAAACTGTTCGCCAAACTTCTTCGCCTTCTCCATGATCATCTGTCCATTGACTTGTCGGTCTCTTGATCTAACGTCATTAAACCACTTAAGGAGGGCAGCTTCCAACTCTGCGCTCTTTACACGCTCTGCTCCTTGTCGGCTGACTTGTGGGCTCTGACAGACAGCCACTTGTCTTTCGGTTTCAGGATGTTGGAGACAGGTGACCTTCAATTGGTGATTTCCATCCAACGAAAAGTGACGTCGGACGTCTTCCTGTGTGTGGCCTTTGGATGGTCTTTCTTGTTCAAGCAGACTTCCTTCTTCCTTCCTGCAGTGATTTCAAGTCTGGCTATCTTCATTGGCGGTCGTGATGTCTTGTCTGTTTGCAAAGTTGGAATGATGAAGGGGCAGAATTCCCTCCCTTTTATAAACAGGAATGGAGAAACGAACACATCTCCACTGCCTGTTTAGGTGGTTTCACTTTGACCATTAATTGCTGAAGAACATCGATTGCTCCACTGTATCATTGTCACCCAGATTATATGCACATGTTAACTACGAGTGGCCTTGATCAGTTGCACTGTGCCCACTGCAATTCCTGACGGACTTTTGATCATAATCTTGACAAAAACGGTGTTTTGTGAGATCAAACGATGACAGTTTATTTTGGTTAGGAGTCCATCTCAGCCCAGATGTTGATTACTGACCATCTTGTTGAATCCCTTATTCTGAACCACCGCTTGTGTTTGCATGCCTACCCGCCTACCCGCCTCCCTACCGGCGAATTGCTGATTAGGCAATCAGGTCATGTTGCCTGGTGAAGGCTAATTGATGGTGGTGTTTGTCGGATTTTAGAGACCATTTTACATTTGTTTTGATGGTTTTGTAATGCATTTCCCCTGTCGGAGTCAGAGTGCGATTTCCGGACGAGAGGGATAAAATTAATGGCGGAAATATCTTCATTGGATGTTTTGGTGGGATAGCGAGATTTCCAGATTAAACGGGGTTGAGTGTATACATTCCATGTCATAACATGTTCTATGGACTCTTGAGATTGTTCTCAATTTCATTTCCGTGCAAAAGACTGATGCTGATTTGTACACAGGTGATGTCTGTCCTGTAAATGTGGAAGGGAGACAACACAACAATGATTCATCTGTCACAGAAGATTCAAAATGTGCTTCTGCAAACGAAGGTTCAGATACTATTCACATGACAAACGGAAGTGCTTCCTGTTTTGAAACTGGTGAGTGGAAACGTAAAAAATTAAAAAAAACAATCTTTTGTGTTGAGAAAACACCAAATTTTGGGAAATATGTGAAATATTTTACATTTTGATTTTGACAAAAAAATTAAATGTTGTTGTTTGTTTCTGTAGAACAATCCAGAAGTAATATGGGACAAATAAGGTACAGTCGCAGCTTGACAGTGAGCAAGAAGCCTTTTTTGAAGAAACAATCACAAAATCAAGACTCACTTTCTATGAAATACAAGTGCATGTCAGGGCTTCTCAACACCAAGATTAATGTAAAATTAAACGAACACAAAATGGTTGTAGAAAGGCAAAAACGTTTTAAGTGTAATGTGTGCAGAATGCATTTTGCTTCAACAAGTGACCTCAAAATACACATGACAATTCACAGTGGAAATCACCCTCACAAGTGCTCGATATGTGATAAAGGTTTCTCTCAAAAAGGCAATTTGAAATTACATATGATGATCCACACAGGAGAGCGACCTCACAAATGCTCGATATGTGACAAAGGTTTCTCTCAAAAAGGCTATTTGAAATTACATATGAGGATCCATACAGGAGAGCGTCCGCACAAATGCTCGATATGTGATAAAGGTTTCCCTCAAAAAGGCCATTTGAAATTACATATGAGGATCCATACAGGAGAGCGTCCTCACAAATGCTCGATATGTAATGAAGGTTTCTCTAAAAAAGGCCATTTGAAATTACATATGAGGATCCATACAGGAGAGCATCCTCATAAATGCTCGATATGTGATAAAGGTTTCTCTCTAAAAGGCAATTTGAAATTACATATGAGGATCCATACAGGAGAGCGTCCTCACAAATGCTCGATATGTGATAAAGGTTGCTCTCAAAAAGGCGATTTGAAATCACATATGCGGATCCAGACAGGAGAGCGTCCTCACAAATGCTCGATATGTGATAAAGGTTTCTCTCAAAAAGGCAATTTGAAATTACATATGATGATCCACACAGGAGAGCGACCTCACAAATGCTCGATATGTGACAACGGTTTCTCTCAAAAAGGCTATTTGAAATTACATATGAGGATCCATACAGGAGAGCGTCCGCACAAATGCTCGATATGTGATAAAGGTTTCCCTCAAAAAGGCCATTTGAAATTACATATGAGGATCCATACAGGAGAGCGTCCTCACAAATGCTCGATATGTAATGAAGGTTTCTCTAAAAAAGGCCATTTGAAATTACATATGAGGATCCATACAGGAGAGCGTCCTCACGAATGCTCGATATGTGATCAAGGTTTCTCTGTAAAAGGCAATTTGAAAAGGCATATGAGGATCCATACAGGAGAGAAACCTCACAAATGCTCGATATGTGATAAAGGTTTCTCTCGAAAAGGCAGTTTGAAATTACATATGAGGATCCATACAGGAGAGCGTCCTCACAAATGCTCGATATGTGATAAAGGTTTCTCTCAAAAAGGCGAATTTAAATCACACATGAGGATCTATACAGGAGAGCGTCCTCACCAATGCTCGATATGTGATAAAGGTTTCCCTCAAAAAGGCCATTTGAAATTACATATGAGGATCCATACAGGAGAGCGTCCTCACAAATGCTCGATATGTGATAAAGGTTTCTCTCAAAAAGGCTATTTGAAATTACATATGAGGATCCATACAGGAGAGCGCCCTCACAAATGCTCGATATGTGATCAAGGTTTCTCTGTAAAATGCAATTTGAAAAGGCATATGAGTATCCATACAGGAGAGCAACCTCACAAATGCTCGATATGTAATAAAGGTTTCTCTCAAAAAGGCAAATTGAAATCACATATGAGGATGCATACAGGAGAGCGACTCACAAATGCTCGATATGTGAGAAAGGTTTCTCTCAAAAAGGATGTTTGAAATTACATATGAGGATCCATACAGGAGAGCGTCCTCACAAATGCTCGATATGTGATAAAGATTTCCCTCATCGCAGCAGTTTGAAATTACATATGACGATCCATACAGGACTGCATCCTCATAAATGCTCGATATGTGACAAAGGTTTCTCTCTAAAAGGTGATTTGAAATTACATATGAGGATTCATACAGGCAAGCGTCCTTACAAATGCTTGATATGTGATAAAAGCTTCTCTCGAAAATATGAATTCAAATTTCGTATGATGATCCATGCAGGAGGGCATCCTCATCAATGCTCAATATGTGACAAAGGTTTTTCTCAAAAAGGCAATTTGCAATTACATATGATGATCCATGCAGGAGAGCTGAAAAATTGAAATGCCAGGACATGAAAAATGAGGTTAAGAGGATTTCGAAATTGAAGAAACTTGAAATTGTACCTGTGATTGTCGGAGAAACAGGGAATCCGGATGATCAAGGAACCCCCAACTGATAACTTAAAAAGGAAAAGTCTGCCTTGTAAGCGATCCTCAGCAGTCAGCAAGGTATTCAGTGAAACAGTAAGGAGAAAGCTGTCGTGAAAGCACACAGCCCTTTGGGCAAATACATTGTCAGCACAACTCCTCAGAGTACCATCTGTGACCCCTGACAACCAGCCCCGAACCCCTTGAGAAAAGCCATCCGGGTGTATATCACCAGAATGTCCACACCAATGACTGCAAATTGGAGTCAGAAGGCAAGAAGTATCTCAAAATTCAAACCCCATCTGTGTCCTCAAACTAAGTTTGTTGAAAATTACAGCTTAAAAAAAATGTAATTTTTTTTAATTTGGTTCTCCATATTCTCAAAAAAGAAATTGTTTGAAAAATTGATGCCAAAAACTCAAATGGTAACAGAACTTAATCTCTCAATCTGATCTTGGATCTCATCGTGCATCTTTCAGGGTCTTCCTCAGGTTTCCAGTTTGTAATTCTTGTCTCTGTCCTTGCCTTGTATCCAGTAAGTTCCATTTGAGTTTTTTGATTGTGACCAGTATTGAGGAATTTTGTTTTCTTTCTGTTTCGTTGTTTTTCTTGTCCCTTTTTGGTGATTCTCAGATGGCATCTTTCCATGGCAGCTTGCACGTCTATTTTTACTCGATCTTTGCTGTAGTCCATGTTTCATTGCCATGTGTGATATGGGGAGAACACTCTTGATGTAAAGTTGTTTATCAGAAGAAGACTTCTGCCAATGTTTTTCATTAAACTTGAATATGTGAAGGGTTTCACAATAAAGAGATGTCCTCAAAGTCCAAATGCACTGTTTGTGTTATTGTGAATATGTATTGGCACATTATGATCAATTATCAGTCAGTGTAAAATTTGGAGTTGTCCATGTCCCCAAGAGTTATTCACAAAACGAGTTGAAAGCCTTTAACAGTATTTTCCATCATCACATGACTGCACTTCATGCCATCACTGATTGCTGACAAGCAGCTCAGTTACATAGGCCCTTATGTGGAAGACCACACAGCTGGTTGCCACCACATTTTTCTCAACATCAATTGTAATGCATTGTTAATGGAGGGAATACCTTTAAACACAGACTTCCAAAGAAGAGTATTGGGGAACAAACCCCTGCGACCCGCAGCCCCAAAGGTTGAGATTCAAGTCGATGTGGCCACTGGCTCGACCAAGCAGCAATAATTATTCCTTCTGACACCAATTCCAAAAACAGATCCTTGCAACTGCAGACCAATCAGCCTGCTCCCAATCATCAGCAAGGTCATGACATCCAACATCACTTCTGATATTAAATCCTTCCTCTTCTCCAATGGCTTGATCTGAGATCATCAATATGGATTCAGACCTTGTCATTCTACTCTGGACATCCTGATTCGGCTGTCTCAACAATGGACCGATGTCCTTGACTCCAGATAGGAAATCAGAGCCGTCACCCTTGACATATCTCATGCCTTTGATACGGTCTGGGACCCCACGCTGCTGACCAAACTCTCCTCTTGTGGTAACAAATGAAATCTCCACGCAGGGCTCATTGATTTTCTCCTGTCATATTCAACGTGGAGCAAAAATGGAATGATCTCATCTTCTCTTCCTGAACAGCCTGGAGGTCCTCAAGGCAGTGTTCTTGGCCCTGTGCTTTTTCTGGTCTTCATCAATGATCTTTATGACTCTGGAAAATTGTTATATTTTTGCTGATGACTCCACCCTCCGCCGGTGGAGTCATCCATCTCTCATCCCTCAGGTCGACAGTTCCGGGCAAAAAGAAGCCTCTTAACTCTCTGCAGACTTGGATAAAATTACAAGCTGATCAAACACATGGAAAATGTCTTTCAATCCTGATAAATCTCACACTCTCACCTTGTCTCTGAAAAGACCATCTGGAAAACCCTCACATCCACTTTCTCAACATGCCTCTTTGAAGAAGTTCTATCACTCAAGCTTTTTGGTCTCACTTTATATATACCATGCTCTTTCGGGGGAAAGTCATGTCACCAACTAGGCATCCTCCATTTTGCGAAGTCGTTCCTTGGCACTGCTGAGCTGCTCACCACCTACAAAGCTTTCATCCACACTTTGATGGAGTGTTGCTCTCCCTTCTGGGTTGGTGCTCCTGCCTCGTACCTAGTGGCTTCCCTCTGTAGAAACCAAGGCTTTTAGGATTGTTGGTATCTCCCGCGATGAAAATGATTATGAGTGCCTCTCACTCTCTTACCACAGGCAGGTTGGCGGTCGCTTTATCTTATATAGACTCCTCTCCGGCCTTGCACCCTCTGCTCTGTCTGTGTTCTGTCTCCCAAATATTCCTGCAGGATGCACAATGTCTGCCAGTAAACCTCTTCTGGTGAAACTGCCACAAGCAAAGACTCTTTCCTTTCCATCACTCTTTCATTCCTCTTTTTCCATCTCTGGAATGAATTCCTGCACTCTCTTCAGGTCTTTAAAACAGGTGTTCACCACAATCTCATATCTTCCCCCATCCAAAACCTTGATTTTTTTTTCTACCCCCGTTAATCCATCTTAAATCCACCTGCTTTTAAATTCTGATTTCCTTCTTGAATAAAACGTCCCTGTTGTGTCCATCTTGTTTATCCCATACACCCCACCCCAGCCTTCACTCTTTCAGAGATCTCCCAATGTCCCAATTCCTTAGTGTTGTTGTACTTCCCTCTCTCTCCCCCTGTGGTGCCCCGCTCCCCTTTTCACATGTTCCATGTGTTGGTTCTCATAGGGGCCTCGACTAGGTGTACAAAAAAAAGTTTCACTGTTGTCTCCCCTCCTGGCCAGTACTGTTCTTGGTCAGTTTCTCACAGTGTGGGTGTTTTGACTGCAAATGGATGAGAACGAACATGAGGCATATTTGTTGGTCTCCCAGGAGGAATTTGAGTGTGGTGATGGCCTGTACACATGGAAACTGGGCCCTCCTCTCGCTTCTGCACAGTCTGGTTGACTGTATATCATATTTGTGATGGACGCAGTTCCAGAAACAAGGAAATTAATGACTCCAGTTGCCCGACAATATCGTCAGACTTGTCCTTGTTCTTAACCATCAACTCTGAAATGACGTTAAAGCCAATTATTGGGTCTGTCACCAGTTTCGTGTCTGGCAAGTTGTCTTGGAGCCAGTTGCTGCTTGCTTTGCTTAATTGGGAACCAGTATCCCAAAGGTCCTGAACCTCAATCCCATTCAGATTGCAGTGTGTTATGAGATAACCGCAGTCGTACACTGATGAACATTGACATTATTTCATCCAAACAATGGACGAGTTGGTTAATTCATGCATCAGTTCAACATTAAAGTGAATAATCGTAGAAATAAAAACGGGACTGTGGGTCTTGAAGCTTCTTGGATCAGGAGCAAGTCGCTCAAACATCATAGATTTTCTCATACCTTGATTTTATTTTTTTATGTCGTGAACAAACTTTGGTACATTATGGGTGATGAAGGTTGTCATCAAGTTTCATGTATCAGGGGACATCACGGGTGATGAAGGTTGTGGTCAAGTTTCATGTATCACGGGACATCACGGGTGATGAAGGTTGTGGTCAAGTTTCATGTATCACGGGACATCACGGGTGATGAAGGTTGTGGTCAAGTTTCATGTATCACGGGACATCAAGGGTGATGAAGGTTGTGGTCAAGTTTCATCAAAATTGTGGGTGTAGTTTTGGAGAAGAAAGTAAATAGCTATTTTGGGTCGGGGCAAACCTCCCCCCCAGTTGGCAACCCCAATGAGCGCAAATTTTGATGCGGTCAACCATTCAACCTTTGTTCGGTGTCAGAAATGCAGCTTGTGGTCAGGTTGGTCAAAATCGTGTGTTTGGTTCAAGTAATAATGACAAGTGTTTGTGGACTCACTCACTCATTCACTGACTCACTCACTGACTCAACTCACTCACTCACTCAACTCACTAACTGACAGACTCACTCATTCACTGACTGACGAGCTCACTGACTCATTGACTCACACTGACTCCCTGACTGACCCCTCACTGACTCGCTCACTAACTGACTCACTGACACACTCTCCCTCACTGACTGACTGACTCACTCACTGACTCTCACACACATGCACTCACTGTCTGACTCACTGACACACTGACTCACTCACTCTCTCCCTCACTCTCCAGCCAGCATGTGCAGCTGGAGCCCAGCTGGGAAATCGGTGGTTTCGATGGGCTCATGTGGGCTTGTGTTCTGTGTGCGTTTTTAAATTGGGTTCCACATGCGTCTCATCTGGGCTGCTGATGTCATTCTACAACGAGAACGACACACTTTGACGTCATATCCCACTTTGCAAAGCTGAACGGGGTCATGGGTTTGCATCGGTTAGGTGAGCTGGACTGGGCCCGATGTGGGTCCAGGTGGGCCAAGCCAATGTAAGTTTCAGAAGTAAAAAAAAAAAAAGGCAGCCAACAGCTGGCAGCCAACGTGTTATCGAGACCAGTCATATTGTGTAAATCTTATCTATATATATGAAAGCGAAATGTCCATTAGTTTGTTTGTTCATTTGTTAACCTCCTTCTCTGAGCTCCCAAGGTTAATCAGCATGAAACTTTATAGGATAACGTCTTTTGCCACCCTGCACCGAAATAGGAATTTTAAAACAGCTATTTTCTCACAATTAATAATTTGAAACCATCCGAGCCGCCACCTGTCGCCATGATCTCGGAGGGTCGATCTCCATATTCAAATCATTAAAATCCTCATTTTTATCTATTTAAAACACGGATATGGTAACCTTCAATGAGGTTCTGATAGAGCTTTTCTCCACCAAGTATCAGCCGGAGATTTGCGGAGATATCTCACTGCAAGTGGAGGTTGATTGATGGAAGAAAAAAGTGACACCGCCCTGAAAAGAGGAAGAAGAGGCTGCAAAGGGAAGTGAGGTTGGCTGTCCCAGATAATTCCTGGCACCAGAATTACTTATCGTTGTCGAGCCGCCATCCCTCCGGACTGTGATGTGGGGAAGAGGAGGGGCGAGTGGGAGGAGTAGGGTGCAGCCTTCAAGCATCATGTAACATCTCAGGCGGTGTATGTTGAGGCATAACCGAGTGTTGCAAGGTGTGTGGAGGGCTGGGGGAGGGGTGTCAGATTTTAGAATCACCTAATTTTTCAACATCCCAAACTGTTTATTGTCCATTACGATGTGGATATTCCAACGACAACGAAACAAGTTATTAAATTAGTTTGAAATCTATGTAATTAGTTTGATGGTGAGCTCCGATCGTCAAGTATGTTATCATATGTGAGAAACAACTCTTAATTAAGACGTTGCCATGTTTGGCAAGTTCGGCAAAGGAGGAGTCACGTGACGTCTCAAATGCGCTGATTATTCAAAAACCGAAAATAGTGCAACACAACCTGTACATCGTTTTAAAGGTAATTTTACTGCTCATCTATCAACATCACTCTAAAGGGTGAAAAATCGTTTGTAGGAAAAAGGATCCAGGTGACGCCAACTACAAACCGCCACTTGCCAACTGGTGAACCTCCAATGATTACCTCATCCTCACAACAAGGTGAGTTGTTGTTTTGCGCTTTGTTTGGGATCAAACTGCTTTGAGCTCCCAAGGTTGATCAAAACGAAACTTTCTACCTTCATATGTTTAACCACGATATACCTGAAAATGGGTTTTATCCCGTGATGGTGATGAGGAGGTCATTTGGCCCGTTATTGCCGTGTTGCACTCCCAAGTTAATTTCTTTAAAAACCTGAGATAATTTATTGACCACACCTTCACTCCTTTACACCATTTCCACCTTTGACCGTTTCCACTCCGACGAACCCTCTCGAAACTTTACACCCCTTATTCCCCTTCGGCCCATTGCACTCCTTTTGACTCCTTTGCTTTGACCCTTTACACCCCTTTCGAAACCGTTGCCCCTGTACACCCCTTAGACTCTTTACACACCTTAGAACATCTTTACACCCCTTTTAACTCTTCACACCCCGTAGACCTCTTTAGACCATTCACACCCCTTCAGACCCCTTTGTTTCTTTTTATTTTTGAATACAAGATCGAGGCTCGTGTGAGAACTAACATTAATCACAGGGAAAAAAAAATGGCCACAAAAACATACAATAAAGGGAGCGGGAGACAACATAGGGAGAGAGAGGGAAGCACACAAGCACAATAGTAGAGAACAGTGACATTTGGAGATCTGTGGGTGGGAGAGGGCTTGGGGGGACAAGACATGGGAAAGGGGGGAGGGGCTGGGTGGGAGATGTATAAAACACATGGACATTGCCAGGACTTCCAAGAAAGAAGTCAGTATTTCAAAAAAGTGGATCTGGGGTGAATTAACGGGGGTAGAAAAGATAGAGGTTCCGGATGGGGAAAGACAAGAGATGGTGGTGAACAGCTGTTTTGAAGACCTGGAGGGAGGAGTGGGATTGAAGAGAGTGATGGAGTTTGTTCCAGAGGTGGGGGAAAAGAGGATGAAAGAGTGAAGGTGAGCAGCGGGTCTTGATTTTGGCAGTTTCACCAGAAGAGGGTTGCTGGCAGATATTGTGCGACCTGCAGGAATATTTGGGGGACAGAGCACAGAAAGAGATGGGCTCTCTCGGAGGCGGTAGAAGACAGAAAGTCCACCAACCTGCCTGCGGTGAGTGAGTGAAAGGCCCTCAGAGTTAGCTTCATCCCAGGAGATTCCAATGATTCTGAAAGCTTTCGTTTCAACAGCGTGAAGCCGAGTGAGGTGTAAGGCAGGAGCACCAGCCCAGAGGGGAGCGCAGTATTCCATTGAGCTGTGGATGAAAGCCTTGTATGTGGTAAGGAGATCAGGTGTGCCAAGGAAGGACTGAGCATGATGGAGGATGCCCAGTCGGCGACTGGCTTTGGAGGCCAGCTTGGAAATGTGGTTTTCCCAGGAAAGATCATGTCAGATAGTGAGACCAAAAAGCTTGAGTGACATCGTGAGAGTGTGAGATTTGTCAGGATTGAAAGACATGTTCCACTTGTTTGACCAGTCTGTGATTTTGTCCAGGGCTGCAGAGAGTGAGGAGGCTGCAGACTGCCGAGGTGAGGGATGGGATATGGAGCGGCAGAGAGTGGAGTCATCAGCAAAGAGATAGAGAGGATTTTCCAGAGAGTCGGAGAGATCATTGATGAAGACCAGAAAAAGCACAGGGCCCATAACACTGCCTTGGGAAACTCCAGCCTGAACAGTGTTGAAGAATTTTATACTTTTAATTCTCCATTTTGTCGTGGTTTTCATGAAGCATTTATTTCCTTCAGAAGAGAGAGAAAACCATCTCGGTATGACTTTTAATGACATCAAGTATACACGGATATTTAAACACTCCAGCAGTTGCAGGACGAAGTGATCCAGCTCATTATTTCTCCCCGAATCCTTGTACACAAATCATTTATGTAGTCTTCAGTTGGTTACCTTCTGGGGTTGGTTTTGTGAGTTTGAAATTGCAAGGCAAGATGTTGGGAGGAGGAAGGTGGCGCAGGCCAGGGGCCTTGTGGAGAAACTGACGCTGACATCACACAGTACTTGAGACAACATCATTCTCCAAGGTCCGCATTTCCCAGATTTTAGTTATAAACATCCCGTTCTCCCTCCATAATACTCGGCCAAGCTGCCTGACTTCAAAGGGAGACAGCCTTGAGTCGCCGGACTTAATGCCGCCCCGTATGAGAGCATTACAGACTTGTTCTCATCTGATTACAGTGTGTCGAATTGAAAATCCATTTCGCATGATGTGTTATTCCGACAGTTGATCTATCCCAATATATCTAAAAAGGTTGCCCTTAAGAGAAAACGCCATTCGTGTAACTTTTATTAAACTGGCTGCAGATGATTGATCTGTGGGCTGATTGGTCCGGAGTTGCAAGGATCTGTTTTTGCACATTTTTTGTGTAAAGCGGGAATGTCGGTTGATTTCCAAGCTGATGGCAGATGACCTTGAGCAAAAGAGAGGGTGAAGAGAACAGAGAGAAGGTGAGATAGAGCGGCAAAGCAGGATTTTAGGAACTGTGGGCTGATGCCGTCTGGTCCAATTGCAGAATCGCAGTCGAGGATTGACAAAAACTTCTCCACCTTGTCAGGAGAGAAGGACACAGAGTCCATGAGCAGCTGGGTACGACTGGGTCAGGTGGGTACAGAGAGAGACGGGTTTGGGACACAATACTTTGAGGCAAACCGGTTACGTGCTCCTCCCCAAACCCCGGTCACGGTGTACCTCCGAGCCCCGAGAGGAGTCACGGCAGAAAGATGTGTTGTTCTGTATGTCAAAGGTCAATGGTGATACCACACCAATTGTTACCAACAAACAAGTATTGTATTAAGATCACACAGGAATAACAGAACAAAAAACAATAGTAATCAATTGTACAACAAATATATCATTCCTATGATGGTACCATCAGTTTCATACAATATAACTCACTGTCCTCCAAGTGAGCGAAAATAACATCCCCAATGTCTCTATCCCGGCTTCAAGCCAAAGTTGCTCCACGCTCCACGTCGCTCCAGTGATCGTCAGAACGATGTCGAATCGAGACCAGAATCCTGTTCGGCTGACTGTGACAGTCACGCTGCCAAAGATGCATAAAGGTGCCCTCAAGGTGACTGAGAAATCACCCCTTTGGATATGGACGTTCAACGGCTCCCTTTACGGTGAACTGCAAATTTCCACTCAAAATCCATGTTACACACACACACCAGCTTAACTTCTGGATGCGGTGAAATGGGTGAAGCAAGGCAAAGAGCCTAGAAGAGTGATGCAAAATCAGGCGCGAGACAAAAATGGCCAACGGGCCTCTTCTCGAGGCATAACTGCCCTCAAACAACGATTCTCTTCGGAATCAACCGCAAAACCTGACACGCAGGTTTATCTGTCACAGCGATAAAAACTCTCTCGCAGGAATCCCTTTCCCGGGAAACACAAAGTTCACTCGTGACCCTCATTCGCCAACGTTTGCTCAAGACCTCGAAGCAGCTCGGCTTCTTGTCTGACTCACTCGCTCCGCCTCCTTTTCCTCTTCTTCCTCTTCATCTTCGTCCGGTTCCAGTTTCTTTCAAAACATTAACTTTTTTTACGTTTTGAAAACAGTAATCTCTATTTCAATTAAACGACAACAATAGTAGTACATGCAACCAGAAATGTTTACAGTGGATGAGAACCACAACAACGGAATTGACAAATCCGTAACACAAACACAGAGTTGAGGCATTCAGCTTTTCACGTGCGGAGTCAGCTGTGTCACCATTTGAGGTGAGGGAGGAGATGGACGGGAAACAAACACTAGAAACAGATTTGACCAGACACCACCTTGATTTGGAGGAGGGAGACAGGTTCTTCTTTTCAAACATCCTTTTCTACGCCCCTGGCGTTTTTCCAAAGAATTCCCCTTCTTGTAACGTCAGAATGATAAGGTGGTGCAATAGCCGCTGGATAAAATGGTGGTAAACCTGGAAATTGTTTTTATTGAACTCCTTCAAGCCTCTTTAAACCTTCATTTAAATTGAATTACAGTATATACTTGAATATTGCATAACACAAATCGCTTTCATAATACTTTCAAGACCCATGATATACATCAATATTTAGCATGAGAGGGCCTGGCATATAAGAGGGACAGGATTGGGATGAAGAAGACTCTGCCAATATGGTAATGCCTCTTCCCCCCCTCCATAACCTCCATCTTTCCTACTCCCGTTAATTCACCCCAGATCCACTTTTTTGAAATACTGACTTCTTTCTTGCTCATCACCATCTAGCTGTATGTATGATATGTATGATATGTATGTCTGCTCATCACCATCTATTATCTTCCCCCATCCATAACCTCCATCTTTTAGACCCCCGTTAATTGACCCCAGATCCACTTTTTTGAAATACCGACTTCTTTCTTGGAAGTCCTGACAGGGTCTATGTGTTTTATACCTCTCCCACCCCCCAACCCTTCCCATGCCTCGTCCCCCAAAGCCTTCTCCCACCCACAGATCTCCCATTGTCCCTGTCCTCTACTGTTGTACTTGTGTGCTTCCTTCTCTCTCCCCATCTTGTCTCCCGCTCCCTTTATTATATGTTTTATGTGTCCGTTTTTTTTTTTGTGAGTAATGTTAGTTCTTACAGGAGCCTCAATCTTGTATGCAAAAAAAGAATAAAAAAGGGGTCTAAAAGGGGTGTAAATGGTCAGAGGGGACGAAAGGGTCTAAAGGGTCTGAGGCTGCATTCCGCAACCTTTTTAGCCCAGGACCCAATAAAAAACCCAGGCATCCAGTCGCGACCCATCGAACACCCCCACCCCCACCACAAACCGTCACGGAAATATCGATTGCTTATGGCGTTAATATCTTGGCAAGGGTTCGGTTCATCTTCTTTGTATAGCAGTACAATTCGTAATTGAACAATAAAGCAAAGTGACGACAATCATCTCAAACACTGTCCTTATTTTGTTGTTATTTTGTACGGATCTCCACGACCATGAGGAGAGAGAGAGAGCGAGAGACCACGCCCCCCTTGAGAATGAGCAGTGGCTTCGATCACAGACACCGCCCACTTGATATTATTGTCAACCAATCAGGCGTAAGCTCTCTGCCTTGTCAGCAGCTTTGGAAGAGATGAATCCGCCCCTTCGATGAATCCGGATGAAGATTTAATGAAGAAGATGAAGATGAAGAAGATGATGAGGATGAAGATGAAGATGAATCTCACAACCTCATTGGCGGTATATCTTTTGTGAAATAGAATAAAACTTTAATTATTAAAGTGACACACCAAGACAAAGTGTTTGAACATTATTAGTCCCCGACCGGTGTACACCGGAGGGGACTATAGGTTTGCACTCCGTCCGTCAGTCCGTCAGTCCATCATGCAAAGAACAGTTTTCTGGACTTTTTTTCCAAACGCTTAATGCTCATGATTTCAACCTTGGCACATGGTTTCCTCATGATAAGTTACAGATCAAGTTCGAACTTCACGACGTTTCGATCATTTTTGACAAAGTTATGGCACTTTGAACTTTGGCAATTCTGATAATTCTGATGATCCTTAACTCTGCCATTTTAAGTTTTAATTTCCTTTAAAAAAGATATTCTCTGCAATAATAGGACTGATTGAGATCAAATTTTCACCTTAGGGGGGAATCGGTCCGGAGAATATTTTAGTGGTAATTATGACGTCATGCGTCACATGCTTTCAGAGTTATGCCGTTTTTAAGCATGAACCTTTAAAATCGAGCTCCTCCCTCATTTTTGATTCAATCGAGGGAAACTTCACAGATCTGTTCAGCATGTCAATCTACTACAATGTCCTTTTGGAATTTGCGATAGGGCACGTGGTTTGGCAGATATCGTCAATGAAACGAAAAATAAAAATGGATATCTTTTGAATCGCTGTTACTTCAGACCGTGAGTTGGTAATTATATAATTCACACAGTGGAATACGTGCAGGCTGCTCCACGGAGCGACCTTGCAGGCTTATAAACGAGGCCGGCGTGACACACATGTCTCAGCATACCTCAGATCAAGTTTGAAAACAAGCATCAACCGTGCATAAATTTGCATATTCGATCATTTTTGACAAAGTTATGGCACTTTGAACTTTGGTAGGGGACATGTATTGCAGCACAATACTCAGAATGCTTGTTTTAATCTTCATCGTGAATAGATGATGAACTTAAAATGTAACATGAACTGATAAACAAAACAAGAATAACTTTTACTGAAAAAAACCAATATGTATCTGAACTTATATCCAGGTATGTTCCGTTATCATGAACAACATTAAACAAAACAACTTTCACCGATTAAACCCGAAAGTGAAACTTACAAGCCTAATACAGATGTTCCGTCAGCAACATTGTAGATGTGGATTATCCACATCAGTGCGATGGTTGACTTTGAATATTGGCTACGAGATCATCGATTCGGCTTTCAAGCGGCGACAATGCGATTCTCAGGTTGGTGCACAGGGCCACTGTCTCCAGTTTGTTTTGATACTTGGACTTCAGATATGTCACCATTGAGAAACCTGCCTCACACATCCACGTCGTCGTGAATCACATCAGGAACTTTACCGTGAGATGTGCAATCTCTGGGTACTCATGAGACACTGTCAGCCAAAACTTTACTGAAGTGTCCTTCCTGAACAGTGTCTCGAGTGCACCGTCGGACAGGATGTCGATCAAGTCCTCTTTCAATCTTTTGGACAAGTTGCAGCACTACTGAACATCAATTGAATAAGGGTCTCGGATCCACCTCTTCTCCACGCGTGGATCAACAGGAAAGTATTCGTCAAATCATTTTCGCAGGTTCACCAGATGTTCGATGATGACATCCTTCATGTCCACACGTACCTCAGCACTCTTGCTGAGCAGATCATCCAGGTTTTTGAACATGTCAAATTCATCATTGGTCTGTACTCTTCTCTTCCATATATCCAGCTTTGACTTGAACGCCGCTATCTTGCCATACATTACGAACACGGATTTCGCCTGCTTGTTCGTTTTGCCCTGGAACGATATGTTGAGATTGTTCAACAAGTTGAAGATGTCGGCCATGCATGCGAATGTTGCCATGCATGCGAACCACCAATGCAGTAAAATACTGTTCCCAAAAAAACCCAAAAAAACTTACCCGCAATAGTGTACGCTTTCTTTTTTTTGGCTATCTTCTCCGCCACCAGGTAGCTGGCTTTGGTCAGTCCCTTCGACGGAAAAACAGCCGAACTCATTTCTGACTTGCTGTTGTTCATCTCGCGTTCTTTCCGGAGAAAAAACTCCGGTGAATTGTTGATATGATCTCCATGTTTCTTCTCGAGGTGTCGTTTCAGCTTTTGGGGCCTGAGGGAATCGTTGGCCAACACGTCAAGGCATATCACACACTGTGGTCGATGAACATTGTGCTTATCGATATTCAAGGTGAACCCATAGTTCAGGAACACAGGCTGATACTTTCTAGCCATGGCGAGTACTTTACGCTCACAGCTCAATCTTTCGAATGAAAAGCAATGGACATTCATGTGTCGGAAACTAAAGGTGTGATCTGACTGACCGGATGCACGCGCGGTATATCGCGGTACAGCGCGGTCGAAGAGTCCACACCACAAAGTTTGTGTCGGCATTCGTTTGATATCTGTTCTGTTCAGTCGGGAGAAGTAAATCGTCGATAAAGTTTTTTCCCCGTGATTTCTGAAACGATCGTGCGACCCATTGAAAATCCTTCACGACCCAATGTTTGGTTGCGGAACGTCACTCTAGAGTCTAGACCCTTTACACACCTTATACCCCTTTGACGCTTTGCTCTCCTTAAGACTTCTTTGACCCTTTACACCCCTTAGACCCCGGTACACCCCCTCAGAAACCCTTGACCCTTTACACCCTTTAGACCCCTTAAACCCCCTTGACCTCTTTAGACCCTTTACACCCCTTTGACCTTTTAAACCCCTCAGACATTGTTCGACCCTTTCCACCCCTTAGACCCTTCCAGACTTTTTACACCCTTTCGACCCATTACACTCCTTAGACCATTTAAATCCCTAATACGTTTTTGGACCCTTTGCACCACTTCTACCCCTTTGACCATTCACACCCCTTTAGACCACTAATACTACATGGACCTTTTAAACCCATTAGACCCCCTTTAAACCCTTTACACCCCTTAGACCCCTTTGACCATTTACACACCCTTTGACCCCTTCGAGCATTCACACCCCTTTGGACTCCTAACATTCCTTGGACCTTTTACACCCCTTAGACCCCTTTAAACCCTTTGCATCCCCTTCAACCCCTTCGATCATTCACACCCCTTCAGACACCTAACACTCCTTAGACGCTTTACACCACTTAGACCCCTTTGACCATCGGAATAAGACAGAATGACCACGAACCTGCCTGCAGTGAGAGAGATAAAGCCCCTCGGTATCAGCTTCATCGCAGGAGATTCCAATGTTTCTGAATGCTTTGGTTTCAACAGCATGAAGCCGAGCTGGGTGTGAAGCAGGAGCAGCAGCAGAGAGTGGAGAGCAGTATTCCATTGAGCTGTGGATCTTCTAAAATCATCAATGTATGTCTAAAACATAGGGGCTATAACCCTGGCGCTCACTTGGAAAAATAAACAGTATACTGCACAGACTCAGGGTATTTTAAACCAATTTCAATGGTTGCTGGAAGACAGGGCAGCATGTAGAATCATTCTAACATAATCATAAGACTTTAAACAAAGAAAAAAATACCTATTTGGGGGGCAACCCCCCCTTCCCCAACCCCAAACACCTCCGAAGACCCCAATTTATCTCATGCCTTCAACAAGCATTGGTACATCATGGGTGATTATGGTTCTGGTGAAGTTTCATCGAAATTGTCTGTGTAGTTTCTGAGAAGAAAGCAAATACCTATTTTGGGGAAACACTCCGCCCCCCCCCCCCCCCCCACACCTTATCCATTCGGCCAATAAAGGGGTGCCAATTTGATTCATACAGCTGCATGAAGAACTAAATGTATTTTATTTGCCAATGGAGGGCACCCCTTTGCATGAAATTTTCTATGGCATTCCTTGGTTCCACCTAAGAACACAAGTTCAGCATGCACAGAATTTTTTTTGAATGTCCCTTATTTTCTGTTGTTTGGCATTTTCTACAAGCTATGGAATGTCCCTTCTTTTCTATACTTTGCCACATGGCACATACCATATAGAGGGGTGTTTTTAAATGTCCCTGGCATTTTTCCAAGAATGCCCCCTTCTTGTACCACGCATTAGAAAGGAGGCGGTTATGATGGGATATGATTGATGTTTAAGATAATGAAGGGTATAGGCAAAATAAGTGCAGAATAATTATTGAGCAGAGACAGTGACAGGACATGGGGCTGCAGCCGAGTCAAGAAAAGAAGAGTTAATACGGTAGTAAGGAAAGGCTCTTTCACCCAGAGAGTCGTTAATGCATGGGATGGTCTCTGAGAAAGGCAGTGGCAACAGAACCAATAGATAAGTTTAAATTAGGATGAGATAGGTACCTAGAAGCTTCAGAGATGGAAGAGTATGGGGATATTGGCAAGATGTTTGTAACTTGAGTATGGATTGGGAGATTGTGTGCATCTGAGTGAAATGAAGTGGAGTGTCGTGTCTGTGGGGGGTCTCGTCAAGGGGTGGTGTGTGCTTGAAATTGTGTGTTTGTCATCCAAGAACCGCCATCGCCAAACCTCCCCCTCCTCCCCCACCCACACCTTGAAAGAAAAACATGAAAGATTGCTTTTTTGTCTTTTTTATTCAAATAATTTAAATGAATGTATTTCTCCATTTGTATTTGATGTGCTTGGGATATTCCTGGTCGTGCCACATTGTCTCATCCACATTCCTTCCCTCTTTCCCATATTAAATTGCATCGTTTTGGTGGATAACATTTTCGGGTGTTGATGTGGCACAGCATAATGGGACGAATGGTCTCCTCTCGCTTACTCTGTGTTTATTTTTGTCTTTGTATATAAAAACTCACATTCATAAAATGCTGATTGATAAGAAAACTTACAAAATGGAACACAGCGGGTGAACAAACTGGATGCAAAATCCCGCATTTACTGGTTAATAATTGATTGCATTGTCAATGGAAATAACTCAAAAATTCTAAACTGAGCAAAGAAAATAACATGTGTAACCTTTCCTTTCTTAACATAGGCATTGTATCCATGACAGGTTATCAGTGAAATGGAGAGCTTCTTGGAATGGCTCAAGTCTCAAGGCCTGAGAGCAGAAACAGCCCCAGCAGTGATCGATGAGCTTCAAATTGAGAATCAGAAGGTTATTCAAGCTTGTCTGAGTCGGATTCATTGCGGACCGAGCTCCTCTCCCTCACCAATGAGAAATTTCAATTTACAATGTATGCTGACTTCTGCAAATTTTTGAAATCTTTTTCGAAGCCGCAAGATGTCCAGATTGCGGGTCCTTCTCTTTTGGGAAGTGTTTTTCTCAACTTGAAGAATTATTTGGGAACTTTCCAGTTCCTGAGAAAAGATTTTCGGATCCCAAAATGTGCATCGCAACGTTTCTGGTTTCTCTGGAATCGGGTTCGGTCGTTTCTGCAGTCTCCAATTTCAGGATGATGGATTAAGACCCATGAGTAGTCGGAAAATGGGGGTTCCAATCCCCAAAAAATTTAACATTGAAGTCGATTGGGAAAAGGCAAAAACTTATTGACTCACTGGATTTTCAACCAGATTTCACCCTCTTTTGGGACAACCAGATTTTTGGGACAAATATTAAATCCTCAATAGACTTAACAACGACTCATAGGTTCTGAAGCACAAACATTTTAACATTGAAGTCAATGGAGAAAATTATGGATAATTATTGACTAACTGGATTTTCAACTGGATTTTATCGACAAGATTTCAACATGTTCAACAGACATTCCCGAATGCTCATTATAACTCACGACGTTTGCTTGCTGTTAGTTGGTGCATTCAAGACACTCCATTCTCATACTACTTGTGGTGGAAGGGAAAATTGGGAAGGGGACTGCATTTGATTTTACTCATTAAGTGGACCAATTAATATTTGTTTATGTTTCTTTTTGGGAATAATTTAATTTTCTTTCAACACTCATCATCATCAAGGTTCTTGGTACAAGTATCTTTGTTGAGCAGAGATGAAATGGCTAAATTACCAAGAAAATTTTATTTTCAGCAAAGAAGCATCCATTAATATTTCCTGTTATAATAAAGAGAAACCCCAAACAATTATGAAGTTTAAAAAGTTTGTTAATACACCTAAATCTATTCAGGAGACTGTTGAACTATGTAATAGACACTTCAAAACAGCTCTAAATAACTCCTTTAAGAAATCAATGCTACTTACTATTAGACGTGGGTGCCCAATACAAGGTGAAAAGAGGAACCCATTTTTAAGAACAACTCTTGGACGATGAAATAATTATGAAGAGTTTCTTGAGAGCGGTCTCATAGAAGAGGTACTCATGATTGAGGAGGATTGTAGTCCAGGAATAAGTTATTTCTATATTCCTAACCCCCAATCAACAACATTAATCCTCCCATCCCTGTATAGTAGTGGATTGTGAAGTGTCAACCTATTGCTTTCAAGGGCATTATCTGCTTACCTGTGCCTTTTGTAATTCCTGTGAATAAAATGAACCTAAAATCTGTCCTCCATTTGAATCATATAATTTATAGGTCCAAGGAACTGTATCCATTACAACAACGATTTTAAAAAGTTCATTAGTCCATCTCTTTCTATAACCTTTCTCAAAATGGCTTTTCCATCTATATATTCTTACAATATCACCAACTCTGACCTTGGGTTTCATCAAATTAATCTCCTTTTCGTATTCTAATTTTGTGAATGTTTCCGATGGTTTTGATTTTGTTGATGAATGAACTGTATTATTGTAATTATCAACAATATCCTGAATTAAAGCTACCTATTGTTGAGAACCGACTTGTGTAAATTTTTCATATAATTTCTCTTTCAAAGTGCGATTAAAACGCTCAATAACAACTGCCTTCCCTTCATTAAAGGTGTTGTATAATATTATACCATTATCTTTAAGAAATTTCAAAACTATTTTGTTATGAAACTCTGTTCCCTCATCAGTACATAACTTCTTTGGTTTCCTATTGCTTATCCTAAATATTCCACTGAAAGCTAACATGGAAGTATTACCCCTTTTGTTTTTCAAAGGAACAACCCATGCAAATCTTCTACTCAAATCAATAATTTGATTTGAATTTGAGCTACTCACCAGTAAATTACAGATAATTTTTAAAATGAATTTTACATTCATTATTTTATGTAATTTGATGAAATACTTCAACACTGTTGAACACAAGTCACCTTCTTGCTATTTCCATGACCCTCCAGTTTAGCAGTCTTTGGACATGTTAAATAGGGTGGTCAATTAGGGTGATGTAGAACACTGCTTCATTAGCGATTAACATGCGGAATTTTTATTTTTAACAGCCTTTCACTAAATTATTATATTTAAATTGAAGTATACATTCCATGACATAACAGGTTCTTTTAACTCTCAAGGCGCTGATTTGTTCACAGGTAATGTCTGTCCTGAAAATGTGGAAGGCAGACAACACAACAACAATTCATCTGTCACAGAAGATTCAAAATGTGCTTCTGCAAAGGAAGATTCAGATGACATTAACATGATAAACAGAAGTGCTTCCTGTTTTGCAACTGATGAGTGGAAACGGAAATAATTAACAAACAATTTTTTATGTTGAGAACATACAGACTTGGCATTTAATATGGAATATTTTTTTTATGGGGGTGAACTTACTTTTCAAGATGTCTTAGAACCAAAAGTTCATTGGAATTATGTTGAAATTATTCTAGATTTTGTTAATGTGACCTTTAAAAGAAACAAAAACCACATTTGACATTTCGAAACAAACAAATTGATCCTTGAAAGTGATGTAAACTGATATCGAACTCAATTCATGGACAGTACTGTGTTAAACTTCTGTACGTTTTCCAGAAGTAGCTCTTTATTTTGCACATTAGCCAAATTTTCTTTAACAAAAACAAAAGTTAAATTACGACTGGGATTACGGACAGTAAAATTACAGTTCAGTATGTCGTGTAACCCCCACAAGCATTCAGGAGAGCACGTACACGTTGAGGCATGCTGTTCACGAGATTTTCCAAGGTTTGGACAGGAATTGCTTGCCATGCAGTGACAATAGCCTGCTGCAATTCACGCACAGAGGTCGGCTGCTGGTTCAAGTGGTCGATTTGACGCGTTAATTCTGCCCACAAGTTCTCTATCGGATTCATATCCAGGGACATGGCAGGCCACTCCATATGCTCCACACCACGGTCAGCAAGAAAGTGTTGGATCATGCGAGCACGACGAGGCCGTGCATTGTCATCTTGGAAGACAATGTTTCCTCGAAAGGCTGCACGAGCAAATGGAAGCAATGTTTCTTCCAGAATGGCCCTGTACTTGAATTGGTTCAGGTTTCCATTCAGAACAACCAGGTCAATTTTGCCCCCTGCATGAAAAGCAGCGCAAACGGTCACCCCACCACCTCCAGCTTGGACTCTTGGCAATATACAATCTTTGTTGTAGGCTTCATGCACTTGTCTGCGCACTCGGACGCGGCCATCATGACGATAGACCAGAAATCTAGACTCGTCACTGAAGATCACGTGTCCTGGCTGCCATTGACGGTGCTCTCTGGCCCACTGCAAACGGCGCTGGCTGTGTTGTCTGGTCAGTCGTGGCTTTCTCAGGAGACGCCTGGCACGATAGCCTGCTTGAACCAGTCGTTGGTTGTCTAGCCTTCTGGATACAGGCACATTTGTCAGTTGCTGGCACTCAGCCCTAAGCCGATTAGCTGACTTGGTTCGGCCATTGCGGACTAACCGGTGCAGCCTGCGATCATCCCTCCTTGTGGTTCTGCGGGCATGTCCTGGCCTCGGTATTGGAGTAGGGACACCCCTCTGAGCATTTCGTTTCAGGATCTTTGACACCTGACCTTGAGTGATGCCACACTCCCGAGCAATAGCACGGTCTTTCATGCCGTAATTTCGTAAAGGCACCACTCCATGACAAACAGCATTGTCGAGTTGACGGACCATCTCCAGAGGAAGCGGCAATAACTTTTGGAGACATGCAGCAGTTGTTTTCCACTAATACAGAATGCAACAACCCTTGTATACCCGACTGTGAAGCCAATCGTCAAATGCACCTGTCCGTACATTTTGCCATGCCACCTGTGATATAATCCTGTTGTTGACTTCTTGCTGTGACAGACAATCAGTGACATGGTTCTTTTAACAAATAAATCACCAAAGTGTAAAAGAAACTCACCAGATTGATATACTGAGTTAAGAAAGTTAAACCCAAGTCAAGAAAAAAAAAATTCCATATTAAATGCCAAGTCTGTATATAATTTTCGGAAATGTGTTAAATATTTTGCATTTTGATTTTAACCGAAAAAATATAATGTGTTCTTTGTTTCTGTAGAACAATCCAGAAGTAATATGGGACAAATAAGGTGCAGTCTCAGTTTGACAGTGATGAAGCCTTTTTGAAAAAACAATCACGAAATCAAGACTCACTTCCCATAAAATACAAGTACATGTCTGGGCCTCGCAACACCAAGATTAATATAAAATAAACAAACACAAAAAGGTTCCAGAAAGGCGAATACGTTAAACCGCTCCCTCGTTTTGTATATTTTGTTTGTCTGGTTGAGTTGTTTGTGAAATAAATGTTAGCTCTTTCATGAGCCTCGATTCAGTATACAAAAAAAAACAAAAAAAAAAACATGCAATGTGTGCAGAATGGATTTTGCTTCAATGAGTGACATCAAAATACACATGAGGATCCACACTGGAAAACACCCCAACAAGTGCTCTGTGTCATAAAGGTTCCTTGACAAAAGGCAATTTGAATAAACATTTGAAGATCCATACAGGAGACGACCTTACAAATGCTCGACATGTGATAAAGGTTTCCCTCAAAAAGGCAATTTCAAATCACATATGAGGATCCATACAGGAGACGACCTCACAAATGCTCGATATGTGATAAAGGTTTCTCTCAAAAAGGCAATTTGAAATCACATATGATGATCCATACAGGAGAGCGACTTCACAAATGCTCGATATGTGATAAGAGTTTCTCTCAAAAGGAAAAGGCATGTGAAGATCCATGTAGGAGAGCTGAAATCTGAAATACCTGGATCTGAAAAATGAGGTGAAGAGGATTTCGAAATTGAAGAAAAGAAACCTGAAAATGTACCAGTTATAGTCGGAGCAACAGTGAATTTGGAAAACAAAGAAAACGCTCAGTCATTAAAAAGCATTCCAGGAAATATCACGACAAACAAGTTGCAGGTGGAGGCTGTCAGTTTCAACGATGAATCTAAAATGAGCCCTTGAAACAAAGCTATGAGAATTAAGTTTCACAAACTGTCCATGAATAATGATCCTTTACCGGAAAAGGAGGTGGAGATTTTGAGTTCTGGGAGACCTGCCTCCCACCTCCTAAAACCTGCACGTGGAGATAACAACATATGAGAGCACCCTTACAAATATTATATTTGTGATAAGGATTTTATTTCCAGACGGCGCTTGAACTTCCGTCGTGTAACCCACGCTGAAGTGCTCGCATAAAAAGTGCTCTGACTGTGGGGAAAGTTTTGCTGATAAAGGTTTGTTAATTCACATAGCATTACCCATACTGGGTTGTACGTGCCCCCCTTGTTAGCGATCCTCAGAAGACGGCAAGGTATTCAGTGAAACAGTGAGGATAAAGCTATCGTGAAAGCGTGCAGCCCTTTGGGCATATACAATGTAAGCACAAATCCTTGGAGTACCATCTGTAACCCATGACAACCAGCCAGCACCCCAAACCTCCCGATGAAAGCCATACAGCTGTCTATCACCAGAATGTCCACAACAATCAATGCAAACTGATGTCAGAAGGCAACAGCAATCTCAAAATGCTAACCCCATCTGCGTCCTCGAACTAAGTTTCAATAAAATGACAGCTTTAAAAAAAATGTAAAATTTATTAATTTGGTCATCTGTATTCTCAAAGTAGTATATATGCATGTGAATTCAAACAAGCAACTCGTAAAGACTTGTGTTGCCATCGAGACAAGACGAACACCTGGCCCCTTGTCTGTGGCTATCTGGTGGAATGCGTGCAGGCAAAGTGTGCTAAAGCCCTTTTGGTTATTATAAAGCTCTCGATATGGCTTAGTACGTCTCTATTAATTCTTAAATCAATTATACAGTGATTGTAGGTTGGTTACATGGAAAATTGTATGCGCTCTTTTGCACTCAAAAAGCTAGAATATAATTACACGCTGGAGGCAAAGGTTTTACGATCCAGGTGACCCGGTCGTCGAGGCAACTCCTGGCAGTTTGGGCAAAGAGTTCAGAGATGATTCAGCTCGCCCAGCGAGTGGACTGGAGGGAAGTAATTAAATTTACACTTTCACAAAACGCTCCTCCTGTCCTTATCAGGATAATCTAGAAGTGTTCAATTTAATTAGGGTCTTCTTGATTTGTCCCCCTTTCCAAGGAACCGTTATTTGGATTTTAAATCTGCTTTCATGAATAATTCCTGTTCTTTTAGTTTCGGTCCTGAGGTTAAATGATTACCAACAGGAAAAATAATTTCCAATACAGGACTTTTGCGTCATCTGGGGATTTTGGGTCCTTGGGGACTTTTGGGTCCTCGGGGACTTTTGGGTCTTCAAGGACTTTTTGGGTCATCTGAGTCTTTTGGGCCCTCTGGGACTCTTGGGTATTTGGGGAGTTTTGGGTCTTCAAGGACTTTTTGGGTCATCTGAGTCTTTTGGGCCCTCTGGGACTCTTGGGTATTTGGGGAGTTTTGGGTCTTCAAGGACCTTTTGGGTCATCTGAGTCTTTTGGGCCCTCTGGGACTCTTGGGTCTTTGGGGTCCTTGGGGACTTTTGAATCAAGCACTTTTTGGGTCCTTGGGGACTTTGGGGTATTTTGGGCCATGAAGGACTTTTGGGTCATCTTTGGGTTTTGCTCCTTGGGGACCTATGTGTTTTTTGGGTACTCAGGGACTTTTGTGTTATCAAGGACTTTTTGTTTCCTTGGGGAATCATGGGTCCTTGGGATATCTGGGTGTTTTGGGTCTAAAGGGACTCTTGGTTCTTTTGTGTCCTTGGGGACTTTATGGGTCATCCACAACTTTTTGTGTCCTTGGGGACCTTTGGGTCATTAGAGACTTTTGTGTCATCTGGGTCTTTTGGTCCTCAGCGACATTTGGGTCAAGTGCTTTTTGAGTCCTTGCAGACTTTTGGGTCTTTTGGGTCACGAAAAACTTTTCGGTCATCTGGGTCTTGGGTCCTCAGGGACTTTTGGGTCAAATACTTTTTGAGTCCTTGGGGACTTTTGGGTATTTTATATCATTAATAACTTTTAGGTTATCTTGGTCTTTTGGGTCCTTGGGGACTTTTGGGTCGTTAAGGATTTTGGGGTCATCTGGGTCTTTTGGGCCCTTGAGGACTTTTGCATCATCATGAACTTTTTGGTCCTCATGGACTCTTGGGTCTTTTGGGTAATATGGGACTTTTGGGTCAACAATAACTTTTTGGGTCCTCAGGGACTTTTGGGTCTTTTGGTTCCTCGGGTACTTTTGGGTCTTTTGGTTCATTAAGGACTTTTGGGTTATCTGCGACATTTGGGCCCTCAGGGACTTTTTGGTCCTTGGGGTTTTTTGGGTCTCTTGTGTCATTTGGGTGTTTTGGGTCCTGAGGGACTATTGGTTATTTTTGGTTCCATGGGTACTTTTGGGTCATCAATAACTTTTTGGTTATTTTGGGTCCTCGGGACTCATGTGTTTTGTGGGTCCTTGGGGACTTTTGGGTCATCAAGCACTTTTGGGTTCTTGGGAACTTTTGGGTATTTTGGGTCATGAAGGACTTTTGGGTAATCTGTGTTTTGGCTCCTTGTGGTTCTTTGTGTCTTTTGGGTCCTCAGGGAAGTTTGGGTCATCAAATACTTTTTTAGTTGTTTGGGTCATTGAGGATTTTTGGGTCATCGGGGTATTTTGGGTCCTTGGGGACTTTTGGGTGAAATACCTTTTGGGGCCTTGGGGAATTTTGGGTTGTTTGGGTCTTTATGGATTTTAGGGTCATCTGGGCCTTTTGGGTCCTCGGGGACTTTTGGGTAATCAATAACTTTTTGGTTCCTTTGGGACTCTTGGGTCCTTGGGGACTTTATGAATCAAGCAGTTTTTGTGCCTCGGGGACTATTGGGTCTTTTGGGTACGTTTGGGTCATCCAGAACTTTTTGCGTCATCCAGAAATTTTTCGGTCCTTGGGGACTTTTGGGTCATTAAGGACATCTCGTCCTGACCCTCTCAACACTTCATCCTGACCCTCTCAACATCTCGTCCTGACCCTCTCAACATCTCGTCCCGACCCTCTCAACCACTCGTCCTGATCCTCTCAACACTTCATCCTCAGCCTCTCAACATCTCGTCCTGAGCCTCTCAACATCTCGTCCCGACCCTCTCAACACCTCGTCCCGACCCTCTCAACTCTACATCCCGACCCTCTCAATATCTCGTCCCGACCCTCTCAACACCCCACCCCGATCCTCTCAACACCTCGTCCTTCCCCTCTCAACACCTCGTCCCACTGAGCACCGATTTGCATTCAATTCTAGATATTGCTTCTAGATATTGTTCAAATTCCTTCCACAACAGTGATCCTTTGTCCTGAATGTTAATCCTGCATATAATGTATTCCTCATTATTTTATCATGAGCTTCGACCTCCAATCATTTCAACCACCACACATCCAATACCACCTCTTTTCCATTCCTCAACCACGTCATTACTCTCACAACCCACATCCACAGAACCCCAACCTCAATACAAACCATACATTGAAAATTTATTAAAATGCAGTCGCAGTGACTTCTAATTTTCAAACTCGAAACAAATATGCAGGTTCACTATGTTAACAAATATAATTTCGTTCAAAATTTTGGTAGATTAGCAAAACTATACATTTCTGGAATAGTCAGGGCATGAGGAATCCAAAAAATAATGTTTGCATTTGCATAGACACCTTTGCGAAAATGACACTCAGGACAGTGATGAAGAGTCAGGTTCACAATGTTAACAAATATAATTTCGTTAAAAATTTTGGGAGATTAGCAAACCTGTACATTTTTGGAATCATCAGAGCATGGAGAATCCGAAAATCAATGTTGGCATTTGCACAGACACCTGCATGACCGCCATTTTGGATTTTCAAAATGGCCGCCATAAAATACATATTTTGCGCTATCTCGGCTTCGAGTCAACCTAGAAACTTAATTAAATATGCTAATCCTATGTTTTCTGGGTTAAGGAATCCAATAAAGGCCTCAAAATAATGCTCAGGATTATAGAAAAGCAACAAACAAAGGTAATTGAAAACCATTGTCTTTATATTT